>NW_026740498.1:0-8215 GCF_022355385.1 Mustela nigripes | reverse complement strand
GGGGGGAGGGGGTTTGGGAGAAGGGGGTGGGATTATGGACATTGGGGAGGGTATGTGCTTTGGTGAGTGCTGTGAAGTGTGTGAACCTGGTGATTCACAGACCTGTACCCCTGGGGATAAAAATATATGTTTATAAAAAAATTTAAAAATTAAAAAAATTATAAGTGAAAAAAACCTTGATTTACATGTCAGAGGAGCTAGAGTATAGATTGAGTAGATATAAAGAACATCATCATTTCTGACCTGAGATTGACATCTTTTTTTCTCAGTTGTTTGTTAATCTTCATCACGAGTCTCTGGATGCTGGGTAGTAGAGATAGCTGACCTATGTCTTTTGAATACTTGGTTACTTCCTTTTAGAAACATATTGTGTCATCCTTGAGTTGTCTTTGTTCATTCCTTTTTTTTTTTTTAATGAAAGAATTGTATTACAATGGCTTTGTACCTTCTTTGCCATCACCTGAAAAAAAAAATGCTCACCTGGTAGAATCTTCTTCCATTACAACCAAACATGTTGCTATAGAATGAATATTTATATTCCCCCAAAATTTATAAGTTGAAACCTAATTCCCAATATGATGGTATTAAGTTGGGTGGTCTTTGGGAGGTGATTAGGTCCTGAGGTTGAAATACTCATGAATGGGATTGGTGTTCTAAAATAACAACAACAACAATGACGACAACAAACAGCAACAACAAAAAACACAAAACCCAACAGGGTTCTCCCTTGCCTTTTCCACCTTGTGAGGACACAACAAGAAGATAGCAATCTATGAACCAGGAAGTGGGTCTTCACCATACTCCAAATTTCCTGGCACCATAATCTTGAACTTGCAGCCTCCAGAACTGTGTGACATAAGTTTCTATTGTGCGGTATTCTGTTATAGCAATGTGAGATAATCTGTTACAGCAGCCTGAAGATACTAAGACACATGTTGATTTCAAATTCTGTCTTCTTTTTTTTTTTAAGATTTTATTTATTTATTTGACAGACAGAGATCACAAGTAGGCAGAGAGAGAGAGAGAGAGGAGGAAGCAGGCTCCCACTGAGCAGAGAGCCCAATGCGGGGCTTGATCCCAGGACTCTGGGATCATGACCTGAGACGAAGGCAGAGGCTTTAACCCACTGAGCCACCCAGGTGCCCCCAAATTCTGTCTTCTGTGATGCAAACAATTCATTTCTGTGTTACTACTGCATTTTTCATATGAAAACCTTATCTATTTTTCACATGTAAAATTATCTGAAGAGTTTAGTTTACTTCATCCCAGAGTCCTACACTTGTCACATTTACTTTATTCACAGTGCAGAGTTGCAGAGACAATAAACACTTGAGTGAGTGTTGGGAGAATGCTTGGGTGGTGACCCACAATTTTAGACTAAACTATTGTTTGATTAATACTAGTATCTTTTGGAATGACCTTATAGACACACTTAGAAACCTGTGATCTTTCAGTATCTGAAATGAAAAAAAGTGACTATTTTAACTCCTTCATGATTAGGAATTTGTTTTCCCAAACAGGAAACTATTAGAATGTGGTATGTGGAATAAAAATGGATTAAGAATGAGGGAGCTAAGAAGAATGAAAACAGTGTGACATTCTTTTTTTTTTTTTTTAAAGATTATTTATTTATTTATTTGACAGAGATCACAAGTAGGCAGAGAGGCAGGCAGAGAGAGAGGAGGAACCAGGCTCCCCGCTGAGCGAGAGCCCGATGCGGGGCTCGATCCCCGGACCCCGGGATCATGACCTGAGCCGAAGGCAGAGGCTTTAACCCACTGAGCCACCCAGGTGCCCCACAGTGTGACATTCTTGAATGAAATATGTGGTAGTACCAGACATTCCAGTTTCAAGCCAACAAAGTACCAGATAAATCAAGTAAAATAAAACCTGATGGGGCACCTCATTAAGCATCTGTCTTCAGCTTGGGTCTTGATCCCAAGGTCCTGGGATCGATTCCTGTGTTGGGATCCCTGTTTGGCAGGGAGCCTTCTTCTCCCTTTCCCACTCCTCCTGTTTGTGTTCTCTCTCTCACTGTGTCTCTCTCTGTCAAATAAATAAACAACTTCTTTAAAAAATAAAAATACAACCTAGCAACATTACAAATATCTTCTTACCATTTCAGTGTGGAAAGAGACATCTCTAAGTTCATGTAAAGTATTCTTTCATAGTTATGGAGAAATGCTGATATTATATTTATTTAATTTTACTCACTTAATATTTTATTGTGTCAAGAACACTTAAAGTGAGATCTATTCTCTTAACAAATTTTTAATTACACAATACAGTATTGCTATCTATAGGCATAATGTATAGCAGATCTCTAGAACTAACTCATCTTGCATAACTGAAAATTTATAACCATTGACTAGTAACTCCCCATTTTCCCCTCCCTCCAGTGCTTGGCAGCCATCATTCAACTCTCTGTTTCTATGAGTTTGACTCTTACAGATATCTCACGTAAGTGGAATCATGCAGTATTTGTCCTTCTGTGATTGGCTTATTTTATTTGGCATAATGTCTTCTAGGTTTATAAATTTTTGTCATATGTCTTCTTTTTAAAAACTGATTAATTTTCATATATATATATTTCCATTATACATTCATCTGTCAATGGGCATTTAGATTCTTTCCATACCTTGGCTATTCTGAATAATGTTGATGTTATACTTAACATCACTATGGTTTTGCAAGATAGAAACTGAGAATAAGGTCTTACTTTGAAAGATTTCTAAACACTTAGTGACTTACCACATTAATAGTTGCATGGGTCTTTCTACTTTATAGAGTTTCTAAAATACTGAACATGAGAGCATTAAAAATGCATGTAACTGAGAGGTGTAAGGTTTGATTCAGCTAGCCAGTCAACCAAACAGCCATCAAACAAATATTCATTCAGTAGCTGCTATATGTTAAACACTATCAAAAGTACAAAGGTAGATCAATCATTGATCCCACACTCAAGAAACTAACAGGCAAATAGAGACAAAAAAATATGGACATCAATAGAAAATAATGGACCACTAGTTAATTTATAATAATTTAATAACTTAATAACTTACATCTATCTGGAAATGAATTGAGAGGGCTTATAACTAGTAAACTAGAAAAGCTAGTAAAGTAGAAAAAAAATATAAACCACGGAATAAAAGAGGAATTCATGCATGCTAATTATAAAAATAAATAAAATTCCTGTAATAGAAGTGCAATGGTGGCTATGAGCTTCCAGAAAACCAGAAAAAAAGTAAGTTAGAAGTTATGAAAAATAGGAACAATATCAAATCCATATCAACCCTCAGGAGAGAAAAGTTTCTCATAGTGCTAATTACTATCATGTAATTCACTGAATGGTGCAACAAAAAAATATATATATACTTTTAAGGTAGACACAGAATATTTCATAATAGTGGGACACCTGGATTGCTCAGTCAGTTGAACATCCAACTCTTCATTTTGGTTCAGGTAGTGATCTTATGGTTGTGGGATCAAGCCCTGCTCAGCATGTAGTCTGCTTGAGATTCTCTCTTTCCCTCTACCTCTTCCCCCCATCCTCACTCACATTCTCTCTCTCTCTCAAAATGAATAAAATCTTAAAAAATACTATTTCATAATTGTTAATAAAAGCTGAAAGGGCAATATACAAGAGTAATCCTGTGAAGGGATATTCTAGGTGAGAGTAAATTAAAGTGTTTGAAGCATAGTTTTCTGTGGTCTCAATAATAAAAGTATAGACCTTACAGGGATAATTCCAAGATATTGGCCTGTAGACTGGTGATTTTCATGGTTCTGTTTTAACTAATACATGGAAAATGGGGTAAAATAAGTAAAATATTGAGTTTTAAACAAATTCTAATTTGTTTAATTTTTTGGTCTTTTATTCTGAAATAATTTCCTCCTTCATCTTGTGTTGCTAGGTAACTTATTTTTTTTTTTAAGTAAAGTGGAAAGATAAAATAAAAAAGATAACTTAAGATCACAGTTAAAATATAAGATAGTGTTTTGAAGAGAAATCTAGATTAAAAAAAAAAATCTAACTCCTATATCCCAGACTTCATTAGCTTGCAACTAAAACAAAATCCTTGCAGTAGCCAAATTGTTATACCATGAATCCCTCACTTAACCAATTTCCTGCCCCCAAATATCACTTAGGGTTAGTATATTGCTTCACAATGCATTATGATCTTCATAATGAATTCTTCCAGATTTTCTGTTTTGTGTTCCATGTCTTGAAACTATAAGGCTGTCTCTTTTAGCTAGTAGTCCTTATAAAACTGCTACTCTCTTAGCTTGTTGCACCATGAGTACCTATCACACATAGTCTTACCCACTACCCTCAACAAGGGATACAGCTCTCTCCTTAGGTAAGAAGTACCTTGTGATAAGGTTGTTGAGGAGATTCAATGAGAAAAAAATGCATGTAAAGCACTTAGGAAGGGACAGGCACATACTAAGCACTCAATAAATGGTACTGACAGTTACATTTGTTCCTGGTCTTTGCTATCATGACCCTTATGATACATGCTATTGTTCCCAGTTATTCACTCTCTCCACAAGAGGGTTATACATTCTCACCTGTGGCCATGTGACTTGAAGTGTTTTCATGTGAAGTATAAACTCTACCTCACTGACTTGCAACTTGAACTTTTGACTTCTTTAATGAATAAAATATTAATGAAATATGTGCCATTTGAGCTGAAAACTTAAGACACTGAAATAAGGACTGCTACTTCAACTTAGATCCCATAATGAAAAGATACAAATTACAGAGCCAGAGCTGGCTCACAGTTACTGACAGGGAGTTAAAACAAACAAACAAAAAACAAAACAAAACAAACAAAAAACCCCTATTGGTTGTTGATAAACCAGTGAGGTTTTTTGTTTGTTTGTTTGATTCTTTGTGTTTTTCTGCCTTGGTCTAGCCTCAAACAAGCTGACTGATACATATCTTCATATGTATTTTCAGTTACTGTGAATACACCATCTTTAGTTACTATAAATACACATTTCTACCTCATGTCTTCAATTATTGTACAAATACCAGGTGCTGATTTTTCATCCTATTTTTCATTCTTCCTTTGTATTTCTTTCTTATCTTTAGTTCCTTTAGCCTATGACATCCAAACTATTATTCGTTTAAGTCAAATTTTCCTGTGTGGAACACATCCTACTGGTAGGATGCAGGCACACGATATATGATTTATAATAAGAAAGTTGACCTCTTTTTAATGATCATTTTAGTTTTTCTAATTACTTTAATGATAATTAACAAGTTTGGGGCAAGTTTGTTGTTAGCAACTCTAAAACAGTTGCTAGTGTCCCTTTAAAAAAAGGAAAGAAATCACTTTTTTTTTTTTCCTTTGAGCCAAGAGACTTGAACTAGCAACATAATGTAGCTGGAATTTAATAATATTATTTAGCCATATTATATTAATTGTATGGTCACATCTACTAATAACAAATGATAATGGTCTGCCACTTAAATATAGCTCCCTTTTAAAATAAATACATTTATTTAAATAAATAAATGGGTTGATTTCCATAAAATGCCAAGTAATAAAATTTGGGATCTCTGTTCTATCTAAAGGCCTTGCTTTTACCCTTTGGTCTTGGTAAGGTATCATGACTGGTTCTTAGATTTACAAGGTTTAACTCTTGCTCTGGTACAAGCTTCTGGGCCTGATACTTTAAAATGTAACTCCAGATTCTGAAAGCCAGGAGAGAAAAGACCACATCAAAGAAGGTAAGAAGTGTGGAGATGTGGTTTGGGGGAGGAATGGATATTATCTGTTATGGAGGAGAGAAAACCATGGTCACAGGGAAGGGCAAGAGAGAGAGGAGAACACAGAGGAACACACAAGAAGGTGCTTGAAAATTGAGAGAAGTTTCTTTTCATGAGTTCTTACAGTAAGTGGGGTCTATGGCTTGGAATTTTAAAGGATGACCCTGTGCTCCTCTTGGAGAGAAGGCAGGCAAACCCTCTGGGGGCATAGAGCTTGGGAACAACAATCTGAAGAACACCTGGGGTACACAGTGGAAAGATGATTTGCTCTTCTCAAAGCATGTCCCTGAGAGGAAGCATTCACAGACATAACTCTCTGAGGACAAAGGAGCTGACTGGAACCATTTCCTCCCCCACCAGACAGCATAATATGGAGCCACCTGTGGGAAGAAGCACAATTCAACACTGGCTCCCTAAGTTGCCTATACTAAGCCCCACACCTTTGTGCACTAGTGAAACTGCTCTTCTCCATCATGCTCACCTCAGGGTGGCAGTTACCTCTGACAGAAGAGCAGCACAAACACTTGCCTGTACCACATCTCCTGACCAGCTAGTTTTGCAGGGCCTCATCTCTAGTGGAGGTGGTAACAGGTCTCATTTCACAAGCAGACCAAAGCACATCTTGTTAAAACTTACTACATTCAGACCAGGAACCAAACACTGCATACAATAGGCAAGGGAGACTGTGAAAATGACTGGCCAGAGCACAGCAGCAGAGTTCATGCAACAAACACTTCCGGGACTTTCTGAGGTGCCAGGCCATGGGAACTACATGAACTCTTCTTGATAAGGTTATTACTTTCAGGAACAGGAAGCAAAACTGGATTTTCTAACACAGAGAAGAAGGCAGAGACTTGGATAAAATGCCAAGATGGACGCATTTTTCCAAATGGAAGAACAAGATAAGGCCACAGCCAGACAGCTAAGCAAAACAGATATAAGTAGCTTTCCTGATAGAGAACTGAAAGCGATGATTTAAGGATACTCATGAGGATTAAAAATAAATGTATAGGAAGACATCAATGAGACCTTTATAATAGAGGTAAAATGGTTTTAAAAGTATCAGTCAGAGATGAAGAATTCAATAAACAAGATTGGAAAAAGGCATGATGCAATAAACAGAAGACTAGAAAAAGCAAAGGAATTAATTAACGACCTAGATGAAAAAGTAATGGAAAGCTATAGTGATGAAAAAAGAGAAAGAAAAAATATGCACATTTAAAGACTTAAGGACCTCAGTGACTCCATGAAACATAATACCATTTATATTATAGGACTCACAGAAGAATAGAAAACAGAAAATGGGGCAGAAAATTTATTTTAGGAAATAATAGCAGAAGTTTCCCTAATTTGATGAAAGAAACAGACATCCAGATCAAGGAGGTACAGAGAAATCTCACCAAAACAAAAACAAAAACAAACAAAAGAAAACAAAACAAACAAACAAACAAAAAAACAAAAAAGCAGGCACATTCTAGCACATATTATAATTAAATTTACAAAATATAGTTATAAAAAATCTTAAAGGCAACAAGACAAAAGAGACCTTAACTGACAAGGTAAAACCTATAAGGCAAACAGCATTTACTGGGTTGCAAATGTGGTTCAACATCCACAAATCAGTCAACATGATACACCACACTAGTAAAAGAAAGGGCAAGAAGTATATGGTCCTCTAAAAAGATGCACAAAAGCATTTGACAAAATACAGCATCACATTTGACAAAATACAGCATTCTTTTTTGATAAAAACTCTGCTGTGTAGTGATAGAGGGAACATACCTCAATATCATGAAAACTATATGCAAAAGACATGCAGTGATATCATCCTCAAAGGGGAAAGACTGACAGGTTTCCCTATAAGGTCAGGAACATGACAATGATGTCCACTCTCACCACTGTTATTCAACAGTATAGGAAGTCCTAACCTCAGCAGTCAGACAACAAAAAGAAATAGAAGCATCCAAAAAGGCAAAAGAGAAGTAAAACTTTCACTCTTCACAATGACATGCTACTCTGTAGACAACTCAAAAACTCAACCAAAATATTTCTAGAGGTGATACAGCAATTCAGCAAGGTGGCAGTATATAAAATCAATGCATGGAAGTCCATTGCATTTCTGTACACTAACAATGAAGCCATTTTCATTTGCAGCAAAATCCATAAGATACCTAGGAATAAACATAAGCAAAGGGGTAAAGAATCTGTATTCTGAAAACTAAAGAATGCTTATGGAAGAAAATGAGGAAGACAAAAAGAAATGGAAAAACATTCCATGCTCATGTATTGGAAGAAAAAAAAATTATTCTTAAAATTTCTATGCTACCCAAGGAGAAGAATAAATGAAACAAGATGGGATTGGGAGGGAGACAAACCATAAGTGACTCTTAATCTCACAAAACAAACTGAGGGTTGCTGGGGGGAGGGGGCATGGGA
>NW_026740497.1:0-8231 GCF_022355385.1 Mustela nigripes | reverse complement strand
AAATAAAAAACTTTTAAATAAAAAATTTTTAAAATTAATAAAAGAAAAAAAAAAGAAGGAAAAGGGTAGCAAGTCTGGTCCTATTTGCACCAGAAGCTGATGTTTCAGAACATTCTTTAATCAGTAAACTTGGTACATGGAGGGCATCTTTGTTGATCTTCTGAGGGAAAGGCTTGCTGGGCTGGCTCACAAGCTGACTTGCCTTTTTATACATGTTCTTACCAGATGCAGGGGTTGGAGGTTAGTGTAGGGGACTCTATTCTGCACTGGAGGCACTGTGCTTCTCTCTGAAGTCCTATTGCACTGGTAGGTGGGGAAAAGAAAGGGTGGTGGAGGAGGAAGAATATGGTGCACCCTCCTTCTTGTCCCTGGGGAGGGGAATTCTTGGCCTCCACTGCAGGATGTCCTTACAGAAAAATGAACGATCTCCTATGTCCTGGGCGTTTATCAGTTCCCTGCCCCTCACCTGTCTATTCACAGGCCCTTCACATACCTGGTGCTACAGATTTCCTGTATTTTAACTCTGACGGGTAACTGGAATTCAAAACTCCAAGGTTTTTTTAATGATCTTATTTATTTATTTGAGGGGGGGAGCACAAGAGAGTGACAACACAAGAAACAGGGAGGGGCAGATAGAGAGAGAGAAGCAGACCCCTATTAAGCAAAGAACCAGACATGAGGCTCCATTCCAGCCCCCTGAGATCATGACCTGAGCTGAAGGCAGATGCTTAACCAACTGAGCCTCCCAGGTGCCCCACAAAACTCCAAGTTTTAAAAAGGCCTGACAAAGTGTGAACCCACTTCCTTCCCCCAGAGGAGAGCCACAAGTCATGTACAGCACTATCCTGTACTAGAAAACCAGTTGCACAGCTTGTGCATGGAGGCTAGAGTTTATTATAACACACAGTGAAAAGCTGGGACCAGGTTATCAGGTGTCTGCTAATGACTCAGTCCTCTATTCCATTATGTCCCAGAAAAATAGTCGCACAGATGTTTGAATCTGTTGTGGCAGACAGCAAAATCAGTGACCAGGTTACCTGAGTTTGCCTGTGTCTCTGCTCTCTGGTCAGTTCTGTCCCAGAAAAGCAGACAGAGGGTTAAGCCTATTGAGGCTTTCAGCAAAAAGCTGTTAAGGGGTTTTCTGCCCTGTATGCACACTTCTGACTCTATTCTTGAGAACCACTCAATGGCTCCCAGCTGGGCTTTTGTCCTTGGAGAGGCAAAATACACTCTTCCAAATATACTCCAGGAAGGGGAGCAATCTTTCCCAGTGTGACCCAGGAAATCTCCTCACCACAGTTTATTATGCAATCCTTAAACTCGGTGCTCTCTCCTATTCTCTCCCTCTTCCTGACTTTGCTCCTCAAAAAGGGACCCAACCCCTTTGCAGCTGCATGGCTGAGCTCTCCCCCACATCATGGCTCTAGACCTCATATCTGCCACATTCTCTCCCTCCAACTGTGCAGATTATTTTCTTAATCCTGAGATCATATTCCTAGTTGTTCAAAATAGTTGGATGTTGATCTAGCTGTGTTCAAGGGACATGGCAAGCTCAGGGACCCCCACTATTCTGCCATATTAACTATGCACCTTGCTGAGGGTTTTATTACAAGTGGATGCTGTACTTTTCAAATGCTATTTCTGCATCTACTGTGGGGATCATATGGCTCATTATTTCTTTTATCAATGTGGTGTTTCATGTTAATTGATTTGCAAATATAGAACCACCCTGCAGCCCAAGAATAAATCCTACTTGATTGTGGGGTCATTGGAAAAATGTATTGTTGGATTTGATTTGTTAGTATCTTGAGAATTTTGGCATTCATGTTCATCAAGGATACTAGTCTGCGGTTCTTTTTTTTAATGGGATCATTGGTTTTGGAATCAAGGTAGTGCTGGCCTTATAGAAGAAGTGCGGAAGTTTTCCTTCGATTTCTATTTTTCCTTCCATTTTCTATTTTTGTAAATATTTTATTTATCTATTTGACACAGAGAGAGATCACAACTAGGCAGAGAGACAGGCAAAGAGAGAAGGGGAAGCAGGCTCCCTGCCAAGCAGAGAGCTCCACACAGGGCTAGATCCCAGGACGCAGAGATCATGACCCACACTGAAGGCAGAGACCTAACCGACTGAGCCACCCAGGGGCCCCATTTCTATTTTTTTAACAGCTTAGGAAGAATAGGTATCCTTTGAATGTCTGGTAGAATTCCCCTGGGAAACCATCTGGCCCTGGACTTTTGTTTGTTGGGAGATTTTTTTTTTCAGTAGCATATTACAATTATGTTTATTAAAAAGTTGTTAATATTGATTTATTTAATATTTGTTGGTTATTTAATAATTTGTTGGTTTGTGTAAACTTGCCTACTTAAAAAAAGGTAAATTAACTGTGGAGTAACTCAGATACAGCAAAAGGAGAGAGAAGTAGTATAACTAGAGCTTGCCTTTTCATGACTCTCTATGGGAAAGTTTTTATAATTTCTCTGTTCTTCTCTGGCTCAGTTTCCAATGCCCCCTCATGTCTGCAGATAGCTAAACATTGTAAGGGAAGTTTGGGTTTGGAATTGCAGATACTGTAAGGCAGTCATACCCAGGCCAAAGGGCACATCAGCAGAGGCTGTGGGGCTTTTTATTTTATTCCTTTTATCCTTTTTTTTAAATTATTTTTTTATTAAAATGTAATGTATTATTAGCCCCAGGGGTACAAGTTTGTGAATGACCAGGTTTGCACACTTCACAACACTCACCATAGCACATACCTTCCCCCATGTCCATAACCCAACCATCCTCTCCCAACTCCCCTCCCCCAGGCAACCCTCAGTTTGTTTTGTGAGATTAAGAGTCACTTATGGTTTGTCTCTCTCTCAATCCCATCTTGTTTCATTTACTCCTCTCCTACCCCCCCCAAAGTCCCCACGTTGCCTCTCAAATTCCTCATATCAGGGAGATCATATGGTAATTGTCTTTCTCTGATTGACTTACTTCACTCAGCATAATACCATCTAGTTGCATCCACGTCATCACAAATGGCAAGATTTCATTTCTTTTGATGGCTGCATAGTATTCCATTGTATATATATACCACTTCTTCTTTATCCATTCATCTGTTGATGGACATCTAGGTTCTTTCCATAGTTTGTCTATTGCAGACATTGCTGCTATAAACATTTAGGGGCATATGCCCCTTTGGATCACTACATTTGTATTTTTAGGGCAAATACCCAGTAGTACAATCACTGGGTCATAGGGTAGCTCTATTTTCAGCTTTTTGAGGAACCTCCATGCTGTTTTCCAGAGTGGTTGCACCAGCTTGCATTCCCACCAACAGTGTAGGAGGGTTCCCCTTTCTCCACATCCTCACCAGCATCTGTCCTTTCCTGACTTGTTAATTTTAGCCATTCTGACTGGTGTGAGGTGGTATCTCATTGTGGTTTTGATTTGTATTTCCATGATGCCATGATGTGGAGTACTTTTTCATGTGTCTGTTGGCCATCTGGATGTCTTATTTGCAAAAATGTCAGTTCATGTCCTCTGCCTATTTCTTGATTGGATTATTTGTTCTTTGGGTTTTGAGTTTGATAAGTTCTTTATAGATTTTGGATACTGACCCTTTATCTGATATGTTGTTTCCAAATATGTTCTCCCATTCTGTCAGTTGTCTTTTGGTTTTGTTAACTGTTTCCTTTGCTGTGCAAAAGCTTTTGATCTTGATGAAGTCCCAATAGTTCATTTTTGCCCTTGCTTCCCTTGACTTTGGCAATGTGTCTAGGAAGAAGTTCGTATTTCTCAGGTCAAAGAGGTTGCTGCCTGTTTTCCTCAAGGATTTTGGTGGATTCCTGTCTCACATTGAGGTCTGTCATCCATTTTGAGTCTATTTTTGTGTGTGGTGTAAGGAAATGGTCCAGTTTCATTCTTCTGCATGTGGCTGCCCAATTTGCCCAAAACAATTTGTTGAAGAGACTGTCTTTTTTTCCACTGGACATTCTTTCCTGCTTTGTTGAAGATTAGTTGACCATAGAGTTGAGGGTCCATTTCTGGGATCTCTGAGGGATTTCTGCCTTAATGATGACAGCTTTGTAATAGAGCTTGAAGTCTCAATTCTGATGCCGCCAACTTTGGCTTTCTTTTTCAACATTCCTCTGGTATTCAAAGTCTTTTCTGGTTCCATATAAGTTTTAGGATTATTTGTTCCATTACTTCAAAAAAGGTTGATGGGATTTTGACAAGTATTGCATTAAATGTGTATATTGCTTTAGGTAGCATAGACATTTTCAGAATATTTGTTCTGCCAATCCATGGGCATGGAAAGTTTTTCCATTTCTTTGTCTTCCTAAATTTTTTTCATGAGTACTTTATAGTTTTCTGAGTACAGATTCTTTGTCTCTTTGGTTAGGTTTATTCCTAGGTATCTTACAATTTTTGGTGCAATTGTAAATGGGATTGACTCCTTAATTTCTCTTTCTTCTGTATTCTGTTTGTGTATAGAAATGCAACAGACTTCTGTACATTGATTTTATATCCTGACAGTTTACCGAATTCCTGTACAAGTTCTAGCATATTTGGAATGTAATCTTTTGGGTTTTCCACATAAAGTATCATATCATCAGTGAAGAGTGATAGTTTGACTTCTTCTTTGCCAATTTGGATGCCTTGAATTTCTTTTTGTTGTCTGATTGCTGAGGCTAGGACTTCTAGTACTATGTTGAATAGCAGTGGTGATAGTGGACATCCCTGCCATGTTCCTGACCTTAATGGAAAAGCTGTTTTTCTCCATTGAGAATGCTATTTGCTGTGGGTTTTTCATAGATGGCTTTGATGATATTGAGAAACATCCTTTATCCCCACACTTTGGAGTTTTGATCAAGAAAGGCTGCTGTACTTTGTCAAATGCCTTTTCAGCATCTATCAAGAGTATCATATCGTTCTTGTTCTTTCTTTCATTAATGTAGTTTATCACACTGATTGATTTGTGGATGTTGAACCAGTTGGGAGATTTTTTTTGTTACAGATTCAATTTCTCTGCTAGTTATGGGCCTATTACAATTTTCTATTTCTTCCCGTTTCAGCCTTGGTAGTTTGTATGTTTCTAGGAATTTATCCATTTCTTCCAGATTGCCAAATTTATTGGCATATAATTTTTCATAATATTCTTTTATAATTTTTTGTATTTCTGTAATTTTGGTTGTGATCTCTCTTCTCCCATTCATGATTTTATTTATTTGTATTATTTCTCCTTTCTTTTTCATAAGTCTGTCTATGGGGTTATCAATGTTATTCGTTCTTTCAAAAGCCAGATCCTGGGTGTGTTTTTTTTCTACTGGATATTTGTTTGCTTGTTCCTGCATCATTTATTTCTACTCCAGTGTTTATTATTTCCCCCTCTTCTGCTGCTTTAAGGTTCATTTGTTGTTCTTCTTCTAGTTCTTTTAGGTGTAAGTTTAGGTTGTGTGAGATTTTTCTGCTTCTTAATGTAGTCCTGTATTGCTAAATACTTCCCTCTTATTATCACTTTTGTTGCATCCCAAAGATGTTGGACCATTGCGTTTTCATTATAATTTGCTTGTATATATTTCTTTATTGCTTCTTTAATTTCCTGGATAACCCATTCACTCCTTAGTAGATGTTCATCACCCTCCATGTATTTGTGGTCTTTCCAATTTTTTTCTTGTGCTTGACTTCAAATTTCATAGCATTGTAGTCAGAAAAGATGCATGGTATGATTACAGTCTTGTACTTTTTTAAGCCTGCTTTGTAACCTAGGTGATTTGTTTCTGGAGAATGTCTGATGTGCACTTGAAAAGAATGTATATTCTGCTTTAGGATGAAATGTTCTGAATATATATGTTAAGCTCATCTAGTCCAGTGTGTCATTCAAAGCCATTGTTTCCTTGTTGATCTTCTGCTTATATGATCAATCCATTGCTGTAAGTGGGATATTAAAGTCCCCTACTATTATTGTATTATTATCAGTGAGTTCTTTTCTGTTTGTTATTAGTTGTTTTATATATTTGGGTGCTTCCAAGTTGGGGGAATAAATGTTTATAATTGTTAGATCTCCTTATTGGATAGACACCCCTTTGTTATGATATGGCTCCCTTCCTTATCTCTTTTTGCAGACTTTGGTTTAAAATCTCATTTATCGAATTTAAGTATGGCTAATCTGGCTTTTTTTTTTTCTCGGACATCCATTAACATGATAGATGGTTCTCCATCCCCTCACTTTCTATCTGCAGGTGTTTATAGGTTGAAAATGAATCTCATGTAGGAAGCATAGAGAAAGGTTTTTGTTTTTAATCCATCCTGACACTATGTCTTTTTAAAAAGATTTTATTTATTTATTTATTTGACAGAGAGAGAGAGAGATCACAAGTAGGCAGAGGCAGGCAAAGAGAGAGGGAGAAGCAGGCTCCCCACTGAGCAGAGAGCCCGATGTGGGGCTCAATCCCAGGACCCTAGGACCATGACCTGAGCCGAAGGCAGAGGCTTAACCCTCTGAGCCACCCAGGCGCCCCTCACCCTATGTCCTTTGATTGGAACATTTAGTCCATTTACATTCAGAGCAATTATTGATAGATATTAATTTAGTGCCATTTTATTACTTATTTTGTCATTGTTTCCTGAGATCTTCTCTGTTCCTTTCTTTCCCACTCAAGGAGTCCCTTTAATATTCCGTTCAGGGCTAGTTTAGTGTTCCCAAACACCTTTAGTTTTTGTCTGGGAAACTATCACTCCTTCTATTCTTAATAACAGCATTGATAGATAGAGTATTCTTGGCTGCATATTTTTCCCATTCAGCACCTTGAATATGTCATGACACTCTCTTCTGCTCTGTCAAGTTTCTGTGGAGATCTGTTGTTAATCTTGTTTGTATTTCCTTATAAGTCAGGGACTTGCTGCTTTGGGGAGTTTTTCTTTATATTTTGAATATTTAAATATTAAATAATATTTCTTTATATTTTGAATATTTAAATATCTAAATAATTCTTGTTGTTGGTCAGCTTTTATTGATTTTGATGGGAGTTTTCTGTGTCTCTTGGGTTTAGATGTCTGCTTTCTTGCCCAATTAGTTTTCAGCTGTAATTTCCTAAAATGAAACTTCTGCTACCTTTCCCTCTCTTCTTCTGGGATTCCTAGAATACAAATACAATTACGTTTTATGGAGCCACTGGGTACCCTAAGTCTACATTTGTGATCTAATATTTTTCTTCCCCTCTTCTTTTCAGCTTTGCTACTTTCCATAATTTTATCTTGTATATCACTTATTCATTCCTTTGATTATTTCATCATTCTGGTCATCATATCCAGTTGGTTTCAAATCTTGCTTATTGCATTTTTCATTTTAGCCTAACTAGTTTATAGGTGTTTTGTCCCATTTCCACAATGCAGAGTACTAACCACTATATGATCACGGCTTGTCCCATTTCCAGTCGATCTTTACTGCCATATCTTCCAAAGGCTTTCTTATACACTAACAATGAAAATACAAGGGGGAAATTAGAGAATCGATTCCATTTACTATAGCACCAAGAAACATAAGATACCTGGGAATAAACCTAACCAAAGAGGTAAAGGATCTGTACTCAAGGAACTACAGAACACTCATGAAAAAAATTGAAGATAACACAAAAAGATGGAAGACCATTCCATGCTCTTGGATTGGAAGAATAAACATTGTTAAAATGTCTATACTGCCTAGAGCAATCTATACTTTTAAAGCCATTCCGATCAAAATTCCACCAGTATTCTTCAAAGAGCTGGAGCAAATAATCCTAAAATTTGTATGGAATCAGAAGAGACCCCAAATCGCTAAGGAAATGTTGAAAAACAAAAATAAAGCTGGGGGCATCACGTTACCTGATTTCAAGCTTTACTACAAAGCTGTGATCACCAAGACAGCATGGTACTGGCATAAAAACAGACACATAGACCAGTGGAACAGAGTAGAAAGCCCAGATATGGACCCTAAACTCTATGGTCAATTCATCTTCGACAAAACAGGAAAAAATATACAGTGGAAAAAAGACAGTCTCTTCAATAAATGGTGCTGGTAAAACTGGACAGAAGAATGAAACTCGACCATTCTCTAACACCGTACACAAAGATAAACTCAAAATGGATAAAAGACCTCAACGTGAGACAGGAATCCATCAGAATCCTAGAGGAGAACATAGGCAGTAATCTCTTTGATATCAGCCACAGCAACTTCTTTCAAGATATGTCTCCAAGGCAAAGG
>NW_026740496.1:563-8245 GCF_022355385.1 Mustela nigripes | reverse complement strand
TTTCAACAGAGATAATGACTCCACTTGTAACAAAATTCGAGTGTGATGTCAAAGTAATTATGAAGGTGAAGGAGAGTTCTGTCTTCCTCATGCTGCTGTAAGCCATTGGAATCTTTGAGCTCTTCCCATACCAAACGTAAAGAATATTTGGAAAATAGATATATATAACTGCTCAAGCACAAATCAGTATTTTCTTAAGGCAAAATAAAACATATCCCATGTAGCTTGTTTTGTTTTTTCACTCATTTTATCCTGGAGCATTAGATACCATTGATTGTAAGATGCACAGTTTTCTTTCACAAGAAATTAAATTCTGCTGTGAAACTATGACGGGTGGCCACACCAGCATCCTTTTGGTTTCAAATTTATTTCATCTGTTCCAAGACATTTGGCAATTTCTCCTGCCTACATTGACATTGGTGTGTGCTGGGTAGTATCATGCCTCTTATGTAGTTAGCAAACAAAATAGCTTCATCTTCTTGAAGATATTTTTCTTTCTTTGGATGCACAAAGCATTTGGTTATTGTTTTGCAAGAAAATACAGAAGTGTAGTCATTTATTACTTCACTAATATCAAATATCCACCGTTCCTCTCTGTTTCCATTGCTTTATTATTTACAAGTACTTTTTGTTTCAGTGCCAGGTCATAGTGTAATCATTTGAAGACATTTTAAATGGCAAAGTCAACCGGCGCAGTACACATAATTCATTTGAAGGAGTGACATTATGAACAGCTGTGATCAAGAGATATTAAAACTGGAAGGAAAATACCTGCATGTTAGATTCAAAATCCGAGTAGAAAAAAACACTCATTTGAAGTCAGACTGTATCTTTTTTTCTCAAAAACTTTCTATAGGCTCATCAGGCATTACGTTGCCTCTTGCCTAGAACCTTTCCTAACATTCATGGTTCTTGATTTTATTTTCGATTCCATCAGTTGCCCAGGAGAGAAATGGAACTCATCTGTAATCCTTAGAATTACTGCTGGTTTTCAATGGCATGTGTTTTATTAAAAAACAGACTAGAGCAAGAATGTCACAGAACTGAGAGACCTCGGTTCTAGTTAGAGTTATGTCATGGCTGCACGTTCTGACTTAGGATCTCAGTGTTCTCCCCTGTTAAATCAAATTGTTGGGTTAGATTGGAGATTTTTCAGGCCTAGCTATGCTTTAGAATCACCTAGACAGCTTTTTAAATAATGTGCATACTATAAAATTTGGTGTGGTGGCAAATAAACCTGCCACTAATAATAGTAACACTAGCAACAGTAGCATGCATTTTCTGACTGTTTTGCTTCCATGTTCTAGGCACTGCTTCTGAGTGCCTACAGGTGCCCAGAGCACATGCAAGGAATCCTCATGGTAGCTCGTGGAAATGACTGCTATAAATCTCAGATTGCAGAGGAGGCCAGCAGAAGCATAGATAAAGTTAAGTAATTTGGCCAAGTGTAAACAGCTCATCAGTAGTGGAGCCAAATTTAAATCCAGGGATTTCAGCTCTTAGAAATCAAATATGAAAGTGGCAAGGGAAAGAAAAAGTCCCTACACTTTGACCAGGCAGGCATCAGATATTAGGGTAATGATACACTCGTTAGGAGCTGAACTAAAAGCTTATGGACCCAAAGTTCTGGTTTTAGGGAGCATCTTAGAACTTTACAAGGCAAGAGGATGGCTAACGAGGAAGGGTTTAATTTGGATCGCCTCCCATGACATCCGTGAAGCCGTTTGTGTTTCCCTGATGCAGCTGTAGCAGAGAAGAAAGTGAAGAGTTGTCCAAGGTCACGTATCTCATAGGTGATGTTCCTGCTGTGCCTCTGTGTTGTACTTAACAACACGGGATTTCTTTAAGTCCAAAAGCATTTACTGAGCTAACATCTCCTTGATTCCTTGGATCGGATTTTGCTAGAAACCAGATGCACAGGGACAGCCAACGTGTTTGAAGAAAAATCTGTCAATCAAGCAGTAAGGGGGGAAGGGAGTTTCAAAGAAAAATTCCAGATGTTCTGAGCTGTCTTTTTTGAGCCAGTTAGGATACCTTTATACCCTTTTCATCTTTTTGTTGAAAATAAACTTGCCCTTTCTAACAGAAGTCAGCATTTCACGTTGTTACATATTAGCTGTGCTGAGGAATCAGAGGTTGGCAGAGATTTAAAGAGTATTTTTTTTTTTTTAAGAGTATTTCACTGTTTTTTTTTTTTTTTTTTATAAACATATATTTTTATCCCCAGGGGTACAGGTCTGTGAATCACCAGGTTTACACACTTCACAGCACTCACCAAAGCACATACCCTCCCCAATGTCCATAATCCCACCCCCTTCTCCCAAACCCCCTCCCCCCGGCAACCCTCAGTTTGTTTTGTGAGATTAAGAGTCACTTATGGTTTGTCTCCCTCCCAATCCCATCTTGTTTCATTTATTCTTCTTCTACCCACTTAAGCCTCCATGTTGCATCACCACTTCCTCATATCAGGGAGATCATATGATAGTTGTCTTTCTCTGCTTGACTTATTTCGCTAAGCATGATACGCTCTAGTTCCATCCATGTTGTTGCAAATGGCAAGATTTCATTTCTTTTGATGGCTGCATAGTATTCCATTGTGTATATATACCACATCTTCTTGATCCATTCATCTGTTGATGGACATCTAGGTTCTTTCCATAGTTTGGCTATTGTGGACATTGCTGCTATAAACATTCGGGTGCATGTGTCCCTTTGGATCACTACATTTGTATCTTTAGGGTAAATACCCAATAGTGCAATTGCTGGGTCATAGGGCAGTTCTATTTTCAACATTTTGAGGAACCTCCATGCTGTTTTCCAGAGTGGCTGCACCAGCTTGCATTCCCACCAACAGTGTAGGAGGGTTCCCCTTTCTCCGCATCCTCGCCAGCATCTGTCATTTCCTGACTTGTTGATTTTAGCCATTCTGACTGGTGTGAGGTGATATCTCATTGTGGTTTTGATTTGTATTTCCCTGATGCCGAGTGATATGGAGCACTTTTTCATGTGTCTGTTCGCCATCTGGATGTCTTCTTTGCAGAAATGTCTGTTCATGTCTTCTGCCCATTTCTTGATTGGATTATTTGTTCTTTGGGTGTTGAGTTTGCTAAGTTCTTTATAGATTCTGGACACTAGTCCTTTATCTGATATGTCGTTTGCAAATATCTTCTCCCATTCTGTCAGTTGTCTTTTGATTTTGTGAACTGTTTCCTTGGCTGTGCAAAAGCTTTTGATCTTGATGAAATCCCAGTAGTTCATTTTTTCCCTTGCTTCCCTTGCCTTTTGTGTTGTTCCTAGGAAGATGTTGCTGCGGCAGAGGTCGAAGAGGTTGCTGCCCGTGTTCTCCTCAAGGATTTTGATGGATTCCTTTCGTAGGTCCTTCATCCATTTTGAGTCTATTTTTGTGTGTGGTGTAAGGAAATGGTCCAATTTCATTTTTCTGCATGTGGCTGTCCAATTTTCCCAGCACCATTTATTGAAAAGGCTGTCTTTTTTCCATTGGACATTCTTTCCTGCTTTGTCGAAGATTAGTTGACCATAGATTTGAGGGTCTATTTCTGGGCTCTCTATTCTGTTCCATTGATCTATGTGTCTGTTTTTGTGCCAGTACCATGCTGTCTTGATGATGATAGCTTTGTAGTAGAGCTTGAAGTCCGGAATTGTGATGCCACCAACTTTGGCTTTCTTTTTCAATATCCCTTTGGCTATTCGAGGTCTTTTCTGGTTCCATATAAATTTTAGAATTATTTGTTCCATTTCTTTGAAAAAGATGGATGGTACTTTGATAGGAATTGCATTAAATGTGTAGATTGCTTTAGGTAGCATAGACATTTTCACAATATTTATTCTTCCAATCCAGGAGCATGGAACATTTTTCCATTTCTTTGTGTCTTCCTCAATTTCTTTCATGAGTACTTTATAGTTTTCTGAGTATAGATTCTGTGTCTCTTTTGTTAGGTTTATTCCTAGGTATCTTATGGTTTTGGATGCAATTGTAAATGGGATTGACTCCTTAATATCTCTTTCTTCTGTCTTACTGTTGGTGTAGAGAAATGCAACTGATTTCTGTGCATTGATTTTATATCCTGACACTTTACTGAATTCCTGTATAAGTTCTAGCAGTTTTGGAGTGGAGTCTTTTGGGTTTTCCACATATAGTATCATATCATCTGCGAAGAGTGATAATTTGACTTCTTCTTTGCCGATTTGGATGCCTTTAATTTCCTTTTGTTGTCTGATTGCTGAGGCTAGGACCTCTAGTACGATGTTGAATAGCAGTGGTGATAATGGACATCCCTGCCGTGTTCCTGACCTTAGCGGAAAAGCTTTCAGTTTTTCTCCATTGAGAATGATATTTGCGGTGGGTTTTTCATAGATGGCTTTGATGATATTGAGGTATGTGCCCTCTATCCCTACACTTTGAAGAGTTTTGATCAGGAAGGGATGTTGTACTTTGTCAAATGCTTTTTCAGCATCTATTGAGAGTATCATATGGTTCTTGTTCTTACTTTTATTGATGTGTTGTATCACATTGACTGATTTGCGGATGTTGAACCAACCTTGCAGCCCTGGAATAAATCCCACTTGGTCGTGGTGAATAATCTTTTTAATGTACTGTTGAATCCTATTGGCTAGTATTTTGTTGAGTATTTTCGCATCTGTGTTCATCAAGGATATCGGTCTATAGCTCTCTTTTTTGGTGGGATCCTTGTCTGGTTTTGGGATCAAGGTGATGCTGGCCTCATAAAATGAGTTTGGAAGTTTTCCTTCCATTTCTATTTTTTGGAACAGTTTCAGGAGAATAGGAATTAGTTCTTCTTTAAATGTTTGGTAGAATTCCCCCGGGAAGCCGTCTGGCCCTGGGCTTTTGTTTGTTTGGAGATTTTTAATGACTGTTTCAATCTCCTTACTGGTTATGGGTCTGTTCAGGCTTTCTATTTCTTCCTGGTTCAGTTGTGGTAGTTTATATGTTTCTAGGAATGCATCCATTTCTTCCAGATTGTCAAATTTATTGCCGTAGAGTTGCTCATAGTATGTTCTTATAATAGTTTGTATTTCTTTGGTGTTAGTTGTGATCTCTCCTCTTTCATTCATGATTTTATTTATTTGGGTCCTTTCTCTTTTCTTTTTGATAAGTCGGGCCAGGGGTTTATCAATTTTATTAATTCTTTCAAAGAACCAGCTCCTAGTTTCGTTGATTTGTTCTATTGTTTTTTTGGTTTCTATTTCATTGATTTCTGCTCTGATCTTTATGATTTCTCTTCTCCTGCTGGGCTTAGGGTTTCTTTCTTGTTCTTTCTCCAGCTCCTTTAGGTGTAGGGTTAGGTTGTGTACCTGAGACCTTTCTTGTTTCTTGAGAAAGGCTTGTACCGCTATATATTTTCCTCTCAGGACTGCCTTTGTTGTGTCCCACAGATTTTGAACCGTTGTATTTTCATTATCATTTGTTTCCATGATTTTTTTCAATTCTTCTTTAATTTCCCGGTTGACCCATTCATTCTTTAGAAGGATACTGTTTAGTCTCCATGTATTTGGGTTCGTTCCAAACTTCCTTTTGTGGTTGAGTTCTAGCTTTAGAGCATTGTGGTCTGAAAATATGCAGGGAATGATCCCAATCTTTTGATACCGGTTGAGTCCTGATTTAGGACCGAGGATGTGATCTATTCTGGAGAATGTTCCATGTGCACTAGAGAAGAATGTGTATTCTGTTGCTTTGGGATGAAATATTCTGAATATATCTGTGATGTCCATCTGGTCCAGTGTGTCATTTAAGGCCTTTATTTCCTTGCTGATCTTTTGCTTGGATGACCTGTCCCTTTCAGTGAGGGGAGTGTTAAAGTCCCCTACTATCATTGTATTATTGTTGATGTGTTTCTTTGATTTTGTTATTAATTGGTTTATATAGTTGGCTGCTCCCACATTGGGGGCATAGATATTTAAAATTGTTAAATCTTCTTGTTGGACAGACCCTTTGAGTATGATATAGTGTCCTTCCTCATCTCTTATTATAGTCTTTGGCTTAAAATCTAATTGATCTGATATAAGGATTGCCACTCCTGCTTTCTTCTGATGTCCATTAGCATGGTAAATTCTTTTCCACCCCCTCACTTTAAATCTGGAGGTGTCTTCGGGCTTAAAATGTGTTTCTTGGAGGCAACATATAGATGGGTTTTGTTTTTTTATCCATTCTGATACCCTGTGTCTTTTGACAGGGGCATTTAGCCCATTCACATTCAGGGTAACTATTGAGAGATATGAATTTAGTGCCATTGTATTGCCTGTAAGGTGACTGTTACTGTATATGGTCTCTGTTCCTTTCTGATCTACCACTTGTAGGCTCTCTCTTTGCTTAGAGGACCCCTTTCAATATTTCCTGTAGAGCTGGTTTGGTATTTGCAAATTCTTTCAGTTGTTGTTTGTCCTGGAAGCTTTTAATCTCTCCTTCTGTTTTCAATGATAGCCTAGCTGGATATAGTATTCTTGGCTGCATGTTTTTCTCGTTTAGTGCTCTGAAAATATCATGCCAGCTCTTTCTGGCCTGCCAGGTCTCTGTGGATAAGTCAGCTGCCAATCTAATATTTTTACCATTGTATGTTACAGACTTCTTTTCCCGGGCTGCTTTCAGGATTTTCTCTTTGTCATTGAGACTTGTAAATTTTACTATTAGGTGACGGGGTGTGGGCCTATTCTTATTGATTTTGAGGGGCATTCTCTGAACCTCCTGAATTTTGATGCTCGTTCCCTTTGCCATATTGGGGAAATTCTCCCCAATAATTCTCTCCAGTATACCTTCTGCTCCCCTCTCTCTTTCTTCTTCTTCTGGAATCCCAATTATTCTAATGTTGTTTCGTCTTATGGTGTCACTTATCTCTCGAATTCTCCCCTCGTGGTCCAGTAGCTGTTTGTCCCTCTTTTGCTCAGCTTCTTTATTCTCTGTCATTTGGTCTTCTATATCACTGATTCTTTCTTCTGCCTCATTTATCCTAGCAGTTAGAGCCTCCATTTTTGATTGCACCTCATTAATAGCTTTTTTGATTTCACCTTGGTTAGATTTTAGTTCTTTTATTTCTCCAGAAAGGGCTTTTATATCTCTCGAGAGGGTTTCTCTAATATCTTCCATGCCTTTTTCGAGCCCGGCTAGAACCTTGAGAATTGTCATTCTGAACTCTAGATCTGACATATTACCGATGTCTGTATTGATTAGGTCCCTAGCCTTCGGTACTGCCTCTTGTTCTTTTTTTTGTGTTGAATTTTTACGTCTTGTCATTTTGTCCAGATAAGAGTAAATGAAGGGGCAAGTAAAATACTAAAAGGGTGGCAACAACCCCAGGAAAATATGCTTTAACCAAATTAGAAGAGATCCAAAATCGTGAGTGGGGAGAAAGGGGATAAAAAGAGGTTCAAAAAGGAAGAAAGAAAGAAAAAAACAAAAAGAAAAGAAAAAGAAAAAAAAAGAAAAGAAAAGAAAAGAATTTTTAAAAAAAGAAAACACCTGGGTGCCTGGGTGGCTCAGTGGTTAAGCCGCTGCCTTCGGCTCAGGTCATGATCTCAGGGTCCTGGGATCGAGTCCCACATCGGGCTCTCTGCTCAGCAGGGAGCCTGCTTCCCTCTCCCTCTCTCTGCCTGCCTCTCTGTCTACTGTGATCTCTCTCTGTCAAATAAATAAATAAAATCTTTAAAAA
>NW_026740496.1:0-463 GCF_022355385.1 Mustela nigripes | reverse complement strand
AAAAAAATCACAGGAAAAAGCCATGAGTTCCGTGCTTGGCTTTCTCCTCCTCTGGAATTCTGCTGCTCTCCTTGGTATTGAAACCGCACTCCTTGGTAGGTGAACTTGGTCTCGGCTGGATTTCTTGTTGATCTTCTGGGGGAGGGGCCTGTTGTAGTGATTCTCAAGTGTCTTTGCCCCAGGCGGAATTACACCGCCCTTACCCGGGGCCGGGGTGAGTAATCTGCTCGGGTTTGCTTTCAGGAGCTTTTGTTCCCTGAGCGCTTTCCGTAGAGTTCCGGAGGACGGGAATACAAATGGCGGCCTCCTGGTCTCCGGCCCGGAGGAGCCGAGAGCCCAGGGCCCCACTCCTCAGTGCGCCCTCAGAGAACAGCGCCCAGTTACTCCCGTCTGCCTGACCTCCGGCCGCGCTCCGAGCTCACCGAGCCTGCGACCGGTTCAAGGTAACACGGAGCTGCGAGCT
>NW_026740495.1:0-8247 GCF_022355385.1 Mustela nigripes | reverse complement strand
ATTTTTTTAATTTAAATTCAATTTAGTTAACATATAGTGTATTATTAGTTTCATGGGTAGGATTTAGTGATTCATCAGTTTACAAAACAGTGCTCATTACAGAAAGTGTCCTCCTTAATGCTTATCACCCAGTTACCCCACCCCCCCCCCCCCCTCACCTCCAGCAATGCTCAGTTTTTTTCCCAGAGCTAAGAGTCTCTTATGGTTGGCCTCCATCTCTGTTTTCATCTTTTCTTTTTTTTTAACTAAGAAGTATTATATTTCTATTTTTTTTAATTTTTTTTCAGCGTAACAGTATTCATTATTTTTGCACCACACCCAGTGCTCCATGCAATCCGTGCCCTCTCCAATACCCACCACCTGGTTCCCTCAACCTCCAAACCCCCGCCCCTTCAAAACCCTCAGACTGTTTTTCAGAGTCCATAGTCTCTCATGGCTCAGTGGGTTAAAGCCGCTTATTTTATTTTTTATTACCTTCTCCTATGTTCATCTTTTTTAAAAGATTTTATTTATTTATTTATCAGAGAAAGAGAGCACAAACAGGGGGAGTGGCAGGCAGAGAAGGCATAGGGAGAAACAGACTCCCGGCTGAGAAGAAGCCCAATGTAGAAGTCCATTCCAGGATCTGGGGATCATGACCTGAGACAAAAGCAGATGCTTAACCGATTGAGCCACCCAGGCATCACGATGCTCATCTTTTTTGTTTCTTAAATTACACATATGAATGAAATCATATGGTATTTGTCTCTCTATGTCTGACTTATTTCGCTTAGCAAAATACCTTCTAGTTCCACCCACGTCATTGCAGATGGCAAGATTTCAATTCCTTTCAATGCCTGGGAGACATATATCTCACATATATGAGATATATATATATCTGTATTATATATATATCTCACATCTTCTTTATCCATGCGTCTGTGAATGGATGTCTGAGCTCTTTCCGCATTTTAGTTATTGTGTACATTGCTGCTATAAACATTAGGTAGGGTGCATGTACCCCTTTGAATCATTATGTTTGTAACCTCTGGATAAATACCTAGAAGTGCAATTAGTGGGTTGTAGGATGGGTCTATCTTTAGCTTTTTGAGGAACCTCCATGATGTTTTCCAGAGTGGTTGCACCAGTTTGCATTCTCACTTTTTCAAGTGGTTCCCCAAGGGGGGAAAAATTTGGCTAGAAGTAATTGACTAGAATATCAATAACGAAGATTTTTGTAAAGTGGGAAGTCAGATACTACTTTCTTTTAAGAGTAGGTGCAAACTCCTCGTCTTGGTTCCATGGAAAGCATGGAGAACTAATTTAAATGCCCAGACCAATCAGTCATCAATTAGTGGGTTTGGAAGAATGTGTTTATACATGGAGTTTTTAGCCTCTTTCCAGCCTTTCTCATAGGTCTTGGGTCTTGTTTGTCTCTCTGGCTATCTAATAAAGCTAGGAGAAAATTAAAAATGGGTAAAAAAGGGTTATGGGCTGGTCTGGGCTGATCCTTGGAATCTATTTCTGAACTCATTTTCAACAGCACACCTCTTTGTCTTATTTTGCCTTCTAGGAAAGGACCTGCCTATCTTCTTCATTGTTCTCATCATTTCCCTGTGCTGTATCGTGGTCTTCATCATGGCTTATGTTATGCTTTGCCGGAAGACATCCCAACAAGGTGAGTGATGAGTATGACTGAGTGACTTTGTTCATTAATTCATTCTGAGAGCACAGTTAAGCATAAATTGCATCAACCACTGTGCTAGGCACTTCAAAAGGCTCTCAGCATACTTTGGGATTGAAGTTTAGGGTTCATGGAGACAGACATGCAAGCCAACAATAACAATATGATTTATTTAAGTTAGTTTAGAAGTCTTTGGTACAAAGCCTAGTACAAGCCTTCACTGTAATGGATGGTCTAACGAGGGTGCAAGAGAAACAGAAGTCACAATCCTTGGCCTCAAGTTGCTTAGAATTTATTTAGAAGATTCAAAGTAGAAACATGAAGTTTATCAATATACATACATAACAATAAAGGCTATGGACTCAAAGCCAGGAGAAAACAATCAATACTAAAGGTTTCCAGAGAAGAGAGTCAGAGCCTAAGTGATTAACAAGAACTCTTAGAAGGAGGAGGAACTTAGACCAGGCCTTGGATGATGAAAACAAATTAGAAGGCAGCATTATAGGAAGGAGAAACTACAAAAGTAAGGTGCAAATGCTTAAAAGGTGACGGTGAGTGAGGTCATCAGTGTAGAAAATACATAAGTAAATGCAGGGGAAAGGGAAGTTTACTTCTGATTATAGAGTGTTTTAAATAGCAGGCTAAGGAACTTGGAATTTTTTCTCTAGGTCTTCCAAAGGAACTAGAAGTCACCAATTTTTTTAAGCAAAGGAGTGACATTATGAAGGTGCACTTTTCAGGGATATTTAACAACTGTGAGCAAACAGAGCAGGAAAAGAGTTTGGACATTCATTTCTAAGTAAAACCTAGCTACGCTTCAATACCTGCTGCACTCACCATTTTGCTTAACATTAGTGTCCTTTTTTTTTTTTTTCCTGTAGCAGCTCCTATTCCCAAGTAGCCTTGTTTCCACCATGACTTCCTCCAGCCAAAAGGGAGAAAGGAGCCTTAAGAATTTCCTTCTCCTGGGTCTGAAGTATAAGCTCTGGTCTTGGCCAGTTAGCATGGCTATGACTCATGAGGTTGAACTTGAAAGTAGAGATGTCCCAGGTAGCCACAAATCCCAGGAATACTAAAAACCATTAATCATGGTCTCAATGAAACTAGGAATAAACTGTAACCATATTTTATTGTTTCTCTCTCAAAAACCTTCCAAGGCTTCTCATGGCTTAGGGGATAGAAGTCAAAATGATGCATTCTATTTAAGGCCCTCTCTGATATAGCCTATCTTCTTTATGCCCACCACTCCTTATTTTCATTTTGAATCACTGAAGTCCAACAGGCAAATAGACCACACACCTCATGGCCTTATGCTTTTCCCCTCTGGATTGTCTTCCCAAAGTTTCTATTATTTACTTCTCTGTAAGAGAGAGATAGCCTTGGGCCATCAATTCAATTTAACATGTAGTTACCGATTGCCCACTATCAGTCAGGCAGGGACCATATAAAATGAAAAAGACAACACCTGTGTTATGGAAGCTACCAGGCCAGTGGGAGAGGTAAGACATGGAAACATATGGCTGTATCACAAAGTAGATGGTATAGGGCATGCTCTGTTTGCTTTGTTGTGGCTTAAAGCATGCATTCCCAGTTGTATTCCTGTAAGATTATAAACTCCGGGAGGCAGTGTCAAGAGACATCCATATTTGTACCAGGTTATAGAACATTTAAGCCTGCACAGAATAGAGATAGTTCTTCTCCATAGACACTAGGGGGCAATGGTGATCTACTTAAAGACCTTTTCTGGGTGCCCAGTGGAGATGAGTACATTTGAGAATGGCTTTGGTCATGGTCCCTGACAGATTAATTCAACCCCTTCTGCCCGGGCTCTGGCCTGGCCAGCTAGTTTCCACAAAAACTCCCTGGGATCTTTGGCAAGATTCCTGGGTGGTGAGTGTGTCCAGTTCCAGTGTCCCTTCCCCTACCACAACAGGCAACTCTTCCAGCCCAATGTTCTGAGTCAGAGTATGCCAAAGAGGATCATAACCAAATGTGATTCCTCAACCTTTCTCTGAGAAATTTGTATCTCTGTGCTTCAGTTTACCTTCCCAATACCCCCCAATTCCCCCTTTCTGTCTCCCCTTCCCTCCCTTTGACTGGTAACCAGTGTCCATATTTGGCCCTTGTCCACTCCCCATGGAGACTTCTGACTCGATGCCTCCTTCTTTTCTAGAGCATGTCTATGAAGTGGCCAGGTAAGACTGCCTCTGCTTTTCCATCTTCTGAACCCTCCCCTGCCCTCATTCTGTTAATCACTGGCATGAAGGAAAGGGAGCTTGACACAAACCCAATTCTAAGCCCAAAGGCCTTCAGGGTCAGAGCACTGCTTTCTTTCCTCTCTGAAGAACCTCCTGAAGTTCTTTCTTGGCTCACTGATCACACAGGATAATCCAGATCCATCAGCCTTCTGTTCCTAGAATGCCTTGATAACAAGAACCTAAGGGTTAGTTGGCAAATTTAGGACAGAAGTATGGGAAACTAGAATTCCAGGCTCAAGTCCCTCTTTATGAGTGGTGGGATCTTGGGCCACAGGACACATGCCAGAGAGGCCAGCAATTCTGGTGAAGCCTGGAGAGTGGGAATTTTCACAGGGTGTTGCTCCAGCAAAGAGCCATCTTCCCAGACTCCAGGCAATGACTACTCTGAGGATCCCTGCCTGGGCCAGGAGAACCAGACCATCGCCTGGATCAACAGTGACTATGATCACCTGCTGCACACAGCTTCTACAGATTATGAGCTTTTGGCCACCAAGGACACTGGCGTCTGCTAAAAATGTCCTGCTAAGCCAGGGCCTACTGACATAATTTCCTATTCAGCCTTCTGCATAGCCATCTTCCCTGCTACCTCTCTTCCTGGACGACTGAACGTGTCTTCCCTGCCCAACCCTGAGGTTTCTAAGAGTGACTGGTTTTGCCTAAGAAGTTACCATATGCACATCAGCAAGCCTGCTACTGGATCAGGCCTTAGACCCTTATATTTTGTCTTCTTCTACTGCTTCTCTTTAAACACCAGAGGGAAGTTCTCATAGCATTAAGACTTGGTCATCCTGCCTCCAGACACTGCTCAACTTTGGCCTGTTGCTACCAGAAGACCAGAGGGAAACTCAGCTTTGCCAGCTCAGAGGACCAGTTGTATTCAGGATCATTTCCTTTTTTTTAGGGCCAGATAGCCTTTAATTAAGATTTGTATGCAATAGACCAGGATTCAGTTTTGCTCCTGAACTGTGACTCTAGTGCTCTGGTGTTCTTTTGATGCTCAATAAATATCTAATCATGATAGCAACCTTGGTTGTATTGGTCTTCTCTCAAATACCTACCAAGTGATTAAGGTGAGACTAGTTGAGATGTTTGGGGACTTGGAATTATAAATAGCACCTTTTCTTTTTTGGTCTTTCTCTTTCTCACCAGACCACCTTTACCTTACTTTAGAGGTGGGTCCTCCATCTGGGACACAATGAATTTTTGGCAGGTTAGTACCCAAATGCCTTCCATTCCTTTCTTTGTCACCCTGCCATCTCCACCTGGATGACTCTCTTAAGTTATTTGGACAATTGAAAATGAAGGATCCCTTTCTCTGTTTCAGGGGACTGTAGATGCAGAGATAAAGGACTCCCTTTCTTTCCAAAGTATGAATACGCCACCCTCAAAAATTTCTACCTCCTGGAATCCTAAATTCTTTGCAGTAGTTGTATTCATCATAGGTCATCTCTATCCCCTGGCCTCTTCTTACAATGTAGAGTGAGGGTCAAAGCAAGGAAGTCTTCTTCATCAAGCATAAATGGGAAATAGGAATGTAGGGGTGTGTGTGTGTGTGTGTGTGTGTGTGTCCATTTGCATATGTGCACACATGCATACAGCTTTATTTCAGTTTCCGCTCTGAAGACCTATTCTAGGCTGGCTCAACACTGCTTCCTTTCCCTCAGATAATTCATGTTAAATCAACTTCTTTGCTCTTCATGGAAGCTGTTTTTGCCACTTTTGATTCCAGTGCAGTCCCAAGGTCAGCTCAGGTTTTACCAAGTGCTTCTCCCCTTTGGGATGACTACAGAAGTTAAAATAGTACAAAGAAATAAACAAGAAGGAATCTACTGCTTCATCACCATCAACCCACCAAGTCCACGGTCAAAGCTTCAGTGTTTCCCCCCATATGTCAGATTAATATAGCTGCTGAAAGGAGCAACTTACTCTTCCCCATCATGCTTACAAGCCTTTAAATCAGGGATCCACCCAATGGAAACCTCAGCTTCCTTCACAAAACAGCTGTGTCCATTGAAGGGCATCTTGGTTCTTTCCACAGATGGGCAACTGTGGCCATTGCTGCTATAAACTTTGGGGTACAGATGGCCCTTCTTTTCACTACATCTGTATCTTTGGGGTAAATACCCAGGAGTTCAATGGCAGGCTCATAGGAAAGTTCTATTTTTAATTTCTTGAGGAATCTCCAAGATGCCCTTCAACGGACGAATGGATAAGGAAGATGTGGTCCATATACACTATGGAGTATTCTGTCTCCATCAGAAAGGACGAATACCCAACTTTTGTAGCAACATGGACGGGAGTGGAAGAGATTATGCTGAGTGAAATAAGTCAAGCAGAGACAGTCAATTATGATATGGTTTCACTTATTTGTGGAGCATAACAAAAAGCATGGAGAACATGGGGAGTTAGAGAGAAGGGGGTAGGGGTAAATTGGAAGGGGGGGTGAATCATGAGAGACATGGACTCTGAAAAACAATCTGAGGGGTTTGAAGTGGCAGGGGGTTTGGAGGTCGGGATACCAGGTGGTGGGTATTATAGAGGGCACGGATTGCATGGAGCACGGGGTGTGGTGAAAAAATAATGATATTGTTATGCTGAAAATAAATAAATGAAAAAAAATTAAAAAAAAAAAAAAGCTGTGTCCAGTCCCCACAGTCTCAGGAGAAAAACAACAACAACACATTATTCCTGCTACCCTTAGAGAAGGGGATGACTAGGATTAAGAAGAGAATCTTAATCATATGTCCATTAATAAAAAGAACCCCAGGGGCACCTGGGTGGTTCAGTGGGTTAAAGCCTCTGCCTTCAGCTCAGGTCATGATCCCAGGGTACTGGGATCGAGCCCCACATCAGGCTCTCTGCTTGGCAGGGAGCCTGCTTCCCCCTCTCTCTCTGCCTGCCTCTCTGTCTACTTGTGACCTCTGTGAAATAAATAAAATCTTTAAAAAAAATAAAAGGAACCCCAAACCCAGGGACACTCCCCTGTTATCCGCACAGAAGCTATGGACTCCCAGGGATATTTCAGAGTCTCTTGTCTTAAAAAGCTTAGGGATCATTGATTTTAATTCTCCCTTATTATAAATGAGGAAATAAAACCTACAGAGGAACAGTAACAGTCTAAATTCATATATCATGACAGAACAGAGACCAGAAAGCAGGTCTATGAACTCCTAGGAGCATAGTCATTGCAGCAGAAAACTTCTGGGTATCATCTTTGCCCCAAAACTAATACTTTCTTTCCATACCAGACAAGCCATTAAGAGAGTCTTGGGTATAAGGCTAGCCCAAAGCTGCAGGATAGGCTAAAAAAAAAAATGGGATGATAATATATAATTGTTTTAGGTGGATGACTAGTCAGGGGAAGTTTAAAGGAGATTCCCAAGAGAAGAAGAAGATATGAGGTCCCTCTAGGGCAGTTTTTCAAGTTTTGGCCAAGAAATGGCCTACAGAAAAAAATTCCACAATTGGATAAGCATGAGAAATGTTTCATTCTATAGCTCTCTATTAGAAATTTCCAATGCAACATTAGACTATTAAAGGCTCTGAAAATCCTGTAATAAAGCACCTGTATAATTTTGAATTACCAAATAATTCTAAAACATATTAGCCCTCTGAAGGCTACATATGAGCCTACTTCTTTTTTTCCTTTCTCCTCCAACCCTGACTATATTTCTTAGGAGGAAAAACCCTCACATACCCTACAGCATTATGATGACAACAGTTTAGTTTAGTTTTTTTTTTTTTTTTTTTTTTTTCACAAAAATCATAGATGACACTTTGAATCAAAACCAAGGATAATGGTTTAATAGAGAGTCAATCATTTAGTAAACATTTACTGTTTTCTATAACCAAAGTACTGAGCTACATGCTGGGGTAAGGATGGAAAGGGGAGACAGCAATCAAGGAAACACTGTGTTGTCCTCACAACTTAGTGGGGAATTAAAAAAATATCACCTGGAAAAGTTTACTAATAGTTCAAGAGGTGCTATTAGGCAATAGGAGAAGAAAGGGGTACATATAAGGACCAAGACAAGGAGTGTTTGAATAAAGAAGAAAAGATGTGTAGGTTAACATTCAAAAGTCCTTGGAGAGCTTGGACTTTGGCTGGGCCAGAAGTATGAGAAATAATTGAATAGGCAGAAAAAAATGGAGAAAGTATTGCCAGAAGGAAAAAAAGACATGGGGAAGAGGAAAAAGATTGATGAGGTCAAAATGTGTTTTTTTTTTAATTTATTTTTTTATTTTCAGCATAACAGTATTCATTATTTTTGCACCACACCCAGTGCTCCATGCAATCCGTGCCCTCTATAATACCCACCACCTGGT
>NW_026740494.1:3570-8252 GCF_022355385.1 Mustela nigripes | reverse complement strand
CTGTAGCCGGCTTTCTCGTTCCAATACCCGCAAGCTCTGCGACACTCAGACACCCCCAATCCTTCTGTGACCCCGCGTGGGCTTCGCCCCGGTTTAGCCTCTGGAGCAATGTCCCTCAGCGGAACAGACTTTTAAAAGTCCTGATTTTGTGCTCCGTTGCTCTGCCGCTTGCTGGGAGCCGGCCCCTCCCCCTGGGATCTATCTTCCCGTCCCTTTGGACTCACTTCTCCGCCGGTCCTACCTTTCAGAAAGTGGCTGTTTTACTGTTTCCAGAATTGCTGTTCTTCTTCTCTTCGATCTGCCGATGGATTTGCAGGTGTTTGCAATCTTTAGATAAGCTATCTAGCTGATCTCTTTCTAGCTGAAGTAGTCTCAGCCTGCTACTTCCCGCCATCTTGACTCCTCCTCCTTTGTTTTTGTTTTTAACACTTTTGGATTCCATGTGTCTTTTGATTGGAACATTTAGTCCATTTACAGAGTGATTATCAATAGATACGAATTTATTACAATTTTATTACCAGTAAAATCTCTGTTCCTATAGATTGTCTCTGCTCCTTTCTGCACTTTTTTGCTTTTGATATCTCTTTCCTGTTCAAAGAGTCTCCTTTAATATTTCTTGCAGGTCTAGTTAGGGGTCACAAATGTCACAACGTCCTTCAGTTTTTGCTTTTTGGGAAGCTTTATCTGTTCTATTCTGAATGATAGCCTTGCTGGTATATATATAGTATTCTTGGCTGCATAATTTTTTCCCATTCACCAGGTTGAGTATATCATCCACTCACTGCTGGCCTCCATGATTCTGTGGACAAGTCTGCTGCTAACCTTATGTGTCTACCCTTATAACTTAAAGACCTTTTGGTCTTAGTTGCATTCAGAATTCTTTCTTTGTCTTTGTATTTTGGAAGTTTCACTATTATATGTCTTGGTGTTGACCTGTTCTTGATATTGAGGGGAGGCCTTTGTTCCTCTTGATCTTGAATGGCTGCTTTCTTTCCCAGATTAGGGAAGTTCTTAGCTATAATTTGTTCAAGTAAACCTCCTGCCCCCTTTTCTCACTCTTCTTCTGGGACTCCTATGATATGTATATTATTGTACTTCATGAAATCTCTGAGTTTCCTAAGTGTATATTCTTGATGTAATAGTTTCTTTTCTCTCTTCTTTTCAGCTTCATTATTGTCCATAATTTTATCTTCTTTATCACTGATTCATTCCTCTGCTTTCTTCCATCCTTGTTGTGATTATATCCAGTCGAGTTTTTATCTCAGTTATAGGATTTTAAAAATTTTTCGCTGGACTGGTTTTTAGGCCTTTTATTTCTGCAGCCAGAGTCTCTCTGGTGTCCTCTATGCTTCTTTCAAGCCCAGCAAGTATTCTCACGACTGTTGTTCTACATTCTTATGCAGATATATTGCTTCAACCTGTTTTGAGCAAATCCCTGGCTGTGATTTCTTCTTGTTCTTTCTTCTGGGGAGAATTCTTTCATCTTATCATTATGTCTAGGTTCCTGTCTTTTGTGTATTATGAAAGCTTGGTATGTTTTCTGCTCTTGAGAGTAATACTATATTAAGCAGGGGTCCTACATTGTTCAGGGCCTGACAATGCATCAGGAAGTATTTATGGTGTGTGCTGTGTGCATACACATTATGATGTATGGTATATGCTGTGTGCATACATATGCTCCTCTGCTGGTGTGTTTCGGCTGTTGTTTCCCAGAGGTCATTCGTCTTCAGAGTTCCTCCTTGCTTGCAATGTGGAATGTTTGGATCTGTAACTAGGTATACTTTCATTTGTTTGTGAAGGTAAGCCTGATTTTAAAAAAGTCCTGATCTGAGAAAAGAGAAAAGGAAAAAGAATAAGAAGCAAACAGACAAACAAAAGGCATAAACCTGATTCCAAAGAAAAGGAGAGAAGAAAAAAGAAAGGGGGGTCACAAAACAAACTGAGGGTTGCTCAGACCTGCTCTAATAAATATGCCCATGACAATTGCTGGGGTTGGGGTTTAGGATAAACAACTCCAACCTCCACTGGAAGCACTGTGTTTCTCTCTGAAATCCAATAGTCTTGGTGGGCAGGAGCATAGATGATGATGTCACTGTGCACTCTCCTTCCCAGGGAGGGGAAATTGTAGCTGCTGTGGTTCAAGGAGTTCCTCATGGAAGGATGAAGAGTCTACTCTTCTGTATTCCAGGCTCTCATCAAATCCCTGCCTTCAACCTGTCTGTTCCCAGCTGTCAGCACACCCAGTGACACAGTTTCCCTTTATTTTTTTTCATTTCATTTTATTTTATTTCTTTTCAGTGCTCCAAAATTCATTGTTTATGCACCACACCCAGTATTCCATGCAATACGTGACCTCCATAATATCCACCACCAGGCTTACCCAATTTTTATCTCTAGACAGCTGCAAGGATTCAAAACAACAAATCTTAAAATACCTGGCCAGGCATGGACCCACTCCCTTTCCCTAGAGGAAAGCCTTGTATACCTGCACCCAGCACCTGCCTGTCTCAGAAAAACAGTAGCCATCCTGTGTGAGTGCCCAGAGTCTATGTTAAAGCACAGCAAAAAGCTGCAACTAGGTTATCTGCCTTCTGCATATGCCCCTGTTTTCCTGCTGTTGAATGGCCACTCAATGCTACCTGGTGGGTCTTTTGTCCTTGAAGATTCAATATGCCCTTTCCCAAATGCACTCCCATAGGGGAACCTTCTCTCATGCAACCCAAGGAATCCTCACACCGTAACACCTTATGTGAACCCTATGCACTACTGTGCTCTCTCTCCTACTTTTTCTTCTCTCCCTGACTTCTCTCTGGAAAAGGGCTCCCACCCCTCTGTAGTACATGGCTTTTTTCTCTCCCAATTCACATCTCTGAACCTTGCATCTGCCATATCACCTACTTCCAGTTGTGAAGATCGTTTTCTTAATCCTCAGATTGATTTCCCAGTTGTTTAAAATGATTTGTTGTTGATCTAGCTGTGTTCAAGGGACAAGGCAAGCCCAGTGTCCCCACAGTATTCTGCCATCTTAACTCCTCCTAAAAATTTGCTTTATAATCCTGTTTGTTTGCTCCTTGTATTGAATATCTACAAGGGACCAGGCATTGTAATAGGCACTGGAGAGGAAAGGATATTATCTATCCACAAGGATCTTCCCTTCTGGGAAGTGGTAACAGAGACATGAATGAGATAGAGCATGATCACCAAGCTGGGGGTATTGGGGACTTTGTTTTCTTTATCTCTGTGGTCACATGTGTCTCCATGGGCTTGCATGACAAATAGTAAGAGGTCAAAATAGTTTTTGACTTTACAACAGTAAAAGGTAAAATTTACACAACTCTGCTGCAGTCCAGAGGGTGAAAAAGGTCCAGCCACTGAGACAAGTCATAGCATAGAGTCTTTTCTGCATCAAAGGCTCACTTCTCTGATGAACTATGAATCTATATCTCTCCTTCTCTCTCTCTCTCTCTCTCTCTCTCTCTCTCACACACACACACACACCCACACCCCAGTCTTCTGGGCATTTCTCTACCTTGTGGGGATCTGTGCTTAGCTGAGGTCTTTAAGAGCCATCACATACACTGTTAGAGCCTGGCTGCATTGGTTGTGACAGCTCTAGGGTCCATAAATCCTTCTGGCTGCCACATTTACTGAAGACCAGATATTGTCAATGTCTTCTTTAAGAAATATACAAACTGTGGAAACAAGCTATACTTAACCTTATTCTGTTCAGTAGTTAAAGGTGGCTTATGTGAATCAGGAAAGATGTAACATGGGGAAAGAAAAGACAGAAAAGCTAAAGATGACATTAGGTGATGCAATAGTTTTGAGAAATCCATTTTCTTGGCCAGCTGATCCAGTTTTTGTTAGTATTAAAATGTGAATCCTGAACTGTGTTGCACAGCTTTGGATACTGAGGAACATTCTTTCTATTTTCTTTCTTTTTAAAAATATTTATTTATTATTTATTATTTATTTTTATTAACATATAATATATTATTAGCCCCAGGAGTATAGGTCTGTGAATTGCCGGGTTTACACATTTCACAGCACTCACCATAACACATGCCTTCCCCAATGTCTATAACCCAACAACCCTCTACCTACTACCTTCCCCCAGCAACCCTGTTTGTTTTGTGAGATTAAGAGTCTCTTATGGTCTGACTCCCTCCTGATTCCATCTTCTTTCACATATTCCCTTCCTACACCCCCCCCCACATTGCCTCTCAACTTCCTAATATCAGGGAGATCATATGATAATTGTCTTTCTCTGATTGACTTATTTCACTAAGCATAATACCCTCTAGTTCCATCCACATCATCACAAATAACAAGATTTCATTTCTTTTAATGGCTGCATAGTATTTTATTGTATATATATACCACTTCTTTATCCATTCATCTGTTGTTGGTGAACATCTAGGTTCTTTCCATAGTTTGGCTATTGTGGACATTACTGCTATAAACATTTGGGTGCATGTGCCCTTTCGGATCAGTACATTTGTATCTTTAGGGTAAATACTCAGTAGTGCAATTGCTGGGTCATGGGGTAGCTCTATTTTCAACCTTTTGAGGAACCTCCATGCTGTTTTCCAGAGGGGTTGCACCAGCTTGCATTCCCACCAACAGTGTAGGAGGGTTCCCCTTTCTCTGCCTCCTCGCCAGCATCTGTCATTTCCTGACTT
>NW_026740494.1:2278-3470 GCF_022355385.1 Mustela nigripes | reverse complement strand
AGGTTCTTTCCATAGTTTGGCTATTGTGGACATTACTGCTATAAACATTTGGGTGCATGTGCCCTTTCGGATCAGTACATTTGTATCTTTAGGGTAAATACTCAGTAGTGCAATTGCTGGGTCATGGGGTAGCTCTATTTTCAACCTTTTGAGGAACCTCCATGCTGTTTTCCAGAGGGGTTGCACCAGCTTGCATTCCCACCAACAGTGTAGGAGGGTTCCCCTTTCTCTGCATCCTCGCCAGCATCTGTCATTTCCTGACTTGTTGATTTGAGCCATTCTGACTGGTGTGAGGTGATATCTCATTGTGGTTTTGATTTGTATTTCCCTGATGCCGAGTGATATGGAGCACTTTTTCATGTGTCTGTTGGCCCTCTGGATGTCTTCTTTACAGAAATGTCTGTTCATGCCCTCTGCCCATTTCTTGATTGGATTATTCTTTGGGTGTTGAGTTTGCTAGGTTCTTTATAGATTTTGGATACTAGCCGTTTATCCGATATGTCATTTGCAAATATCTTCTCCCATTCTGTCAGTCGTCTTTTAGTTTTGTTGACTGTTTCCTTTGCTGTACAAAAGTTTTGATCTTGATGAAATCCCAATAGTTCATTTTTGCCCTTGCTTCTGTTGCCTTTGGCAATGTTCCTAGGAAGAAGTTGCTGTGGGTGAGGTTGCTGCCTGTATACTCCTCAAGAATTTTGACAGATCCCTTTCTCACATTGAGGTCCTTCATCCATTTTCAGTCTATTTTTGTGTGTGGAATAAGGAAGTAGTCCAGTTTCATTTTTCTGCATGTGGCTGTCCAGTTTTCCAAACACCATTTGTACAAGAGACTGTCTTTTTTCCATTGGACATTCTTTCCTGCTTTGTCAAAGATTAGTTGACCATAGAGTTGAGGGTCTATTTCTGGGCTTTCTATTCTGTTCCATTGATTTATATGTCTGTTTTTGTGCCAGTACCATACTGTCCTGATGATGATAGCGTTGTAATAGAGCTTGAAGTCTGGAATTGTGATGCTACCAACATTGGCTTTCTTTTTCAATATTCTTTTGGCTATTTGAGGTCTTTTCTGGTTCCATATAAATTTTAGGATTATTTTTTCCATTTCTTTGACAAAAAAATGGATGGTATTTTGATAGGGATTATAGTAAATGTGTAGATTGCTTTAGGTAGCATAGATATTTTCACAATACTT
>NW_026740494.1:0-2178 GCF_022355385.1 Mustela nigripes | reverse complement strand
TCTATTCTGTTCCATTGATTTATATGTCTGTTTTTGTGCCAGTACCATACTGTCCTGATGATGATAGCGTTGTAATAGAGCTTGAAGTCTGGAATTGTGATGCTACCAACATTGGCTTTCTTTTTCAATATTCTTTTGGCTATTTGAGGTCTTTTCTGGTTCCATATAAATTTTAGGATTATTTTTTCCATTTCTTTGAAATAAATGGATGGCATTTTGATAGGGATTGAATTAAATGTGTATACTGCTTTAAGTGGCATAGACACTTCCACAATATTTGCTCTTCCAATCCATGAACATGGAACATTTTTTAAAATTTCTTTGTGTCTTCCTCAATTTCTTTCATGAGTACTTTATACTTTTCTGAGTACAGATACTTTGCCTCTTTGGTTAGGTTTGTTCCTATGTATCTTATGGTTTCAGGTGCAATGTAAGTGGAATTGACTCCTTAATTTCTCTTTCTTTTGTCTTGTTGTGGGTGTAGAGAAATGCAACTGATTTCTGTGCATTGATTTTATATCCTGACACTTTACTGAATTCCTGAACAAGTTCTAGCAGATTTGGAGTGGAGTCTTTTGTGTTTTCCACATAAAGTATCATATCATCTGCAAAAAGTGATAATTTGACTTCTTCTTTGTCAGTTTGGGTGCCTTTAATTTCCTTTTGTTGTCTGATTGATGAAGCTAGGACTTCTGGTACTATGTTGAATAGCAGTGCTGATAATGGAAATCCCTGCCATGTTCCTGACCTTACTGGAAAAGCTCTCAGTTTTTCTCCATTGAGAGTTATATTTGTTGTGGGTTTTTCATAGATGGCTTTGATGATATTGAGGTATGTACCCTCTTTCCCTACACTTTGAACAGTTTTGATCAAGAAAGGATGCTGTACTTTGCCAAATGCTCTTTCAGCATCGAGTGAGAATATCCTATGTTTCTTGTTCTTTCTTTTATTAATGTATTGTATCACATTGATTGTTTTGTGGATGTTGAACCACCCTTGCAGCCCTGGAATAAATCCCACTTGGTCGTGGTGAATAATCCTTTTAAAGCACTATTGGATCCTTTTGGCTAGTATTTTGGTGAGAATTTTCAGATTTGTGTTCATCAAGGATATTGGTCTGTAATTCTCTTTTTTGATGGGATCTTTGTCTGGTTTTGGGATCAAGGTAATGTTGGCCTTATAAAATGAGTTTGTCAATTTTCCTTCCATTTCTATTTTTTGAAACAGTTTCAGAAATATACGTATTAATTCTTCTTTAAATGGTAGAATTCCCCTGGGAAGCCATCTGGCCCTGGGCTCCTATTTGTTGGGAAATTTTTGATGACTGCTTCAAACCCCTTACTGGTTATGGGTCTGTTCAGGTTTTCTATTTCTTTCTGGCTCAGTTGTGGTGGTTTATATGTCTCTAGGAATGCATCCATTTCCTCCAGATTATCAAATTTGCTGGCATATAGTTGCTCATAATACGTTCTTATAATTGTTTGTATTTCTTTGGTGTTGGTTGTGATCTCCTCTTTCATTCATGATTTTATTTCGGTCCTTTCTCTTTTCTTTTTGATAAGTCTGGCCAGAGGTCTATCAATCTTATTAATTCTTTCAAAGAACCAGCTCCTAGTTTCATTGATTTGTTCTATTGGGTTTTTTTGTTTGTTTGTTTCTTTGTTTGTTTCTATTTTGTTGATTTCTGTTCTGATCTTTATGATTTCTCTTCTCCTGCTGGGTTTAGTCTTTCTTTGTTGTTCTTTCTCCAGCTCCTTTAGGTGTAGGGTTAGGTTGTGTACTTGAGACCTTTCTTGTTTCTTGAGAAAGGCTTGTCCCGTTATATATTTTCCTCTCAGAACTGCCTTTGCTGTGTCCCACAGATTTTGAACCATTGTATTTTCATTATCATTTGTTTCCATGAATTTTTACAATTCTTCTTTAATTTCCTGGTTGATCAATCCATTCTTTAGAAGGATGCTCTTTAGCCTCCATGTATTTGGGTTCTTTCCAAACTTCCTCTTGTGATTGAGTTCTAGCTTCAGAGCATTGTGGTCTGAAAATATGCAGGGAGTGATCCCAATCTTTTGATACCAGTTGAGATCTGATTTAGGACCGAGGATGTGTTCTATTCTGGAGAATGTTCCATGTGCACTAGAGAAGAATGTGTATTCTGTTGCTTTGGGATGAAATGTTCTG
>NW_026740493.1:7024-8252 GCF_022355385.1 Mustela nigripes | reverse complement strand
CATCTCGTGCTGGTGAGATAACTGATGGGTTTGACTCGTAAGGCTAACAGCCTCACACTCAGTTACATAAGCTGGAAATCTGTCTCCGACCACCTCTGTCTTCCCTGCACACTTCGAGGGTTATTGTTAAGTTTAGCATAGATTTCCTCCTGACGTTTTGAGTAGATAACGTCACACGGAGAATTAATTCAGACTGAAATGCTAGTTCTAAAGCCTGTGTTAAGCCCTTTATTCAAACACGTCAGGTTTCATTAAAACAGTTCCTTTCAGACTGCTTCATGTCAGGCTCTGTTGTGTCCCCCACAGGCTTCTGTACGACCAGAGCTGAAGAGCGGGTGCAGGCGAGAAAAGGTGGCGGGTCAGGAGAAAAAGAAATGACATGATCTGAAAAGTGAGATCAGGGTCAGTAGTACTTGCAGGGATGAGATGAGGATATTACTACCAGCTGGGGGATCTACATTAAGAGCGGGACGTGGTCTGAGAGGAGCATGAGGGACATAAGGGTACTGCCCGTGGCTTGCTGGGAGGCTCAAGATGAACACGGAGTTAAGTCTGCTGTGGTGTGCTGCTGCTGCAGGGAGAAAATGTTCCGCCAAAGCCATTTTGTGCTGGGGTTAGAATAAAAGTAGGATTTTCCCATTTTCTTATTTCATCAGCATGCACCAAAGAGAATTTGGTGTTGTCATTGCCACGGAAAAGCTGAGAGACAGCACGTGTGCGATTAGGATCTCCAGAAAGCCATATGCATTCTTTGGAGAGATTCATTTGTTCATTCATAGAATTAATTGGGTGCCAATTTTCCACAACATTTTGGCCCTTGCCTTCTGGGAGTCTGAAGCCTTCTGGGGCATCTAAGCCAGGAATGCATACCATGAGCCATAACAAAACTTCCAACCACTTACTGCGGCGTCTTGATCACATGGGATGCTTTGAGGCCTTCAATAATTTCTTATTCCCAGGAAGGAAACTTCCCTTGGATGCAAAATTGGTTTAGATTTGTTTCTAGATTGGGATGAGTTCCTCAAAGTTTACTGAGAAGCTGAGACTTCTTACCTGGGCAGTAGAAGCACTGTTTCTACCAAAAGACAGGGTTAAGGACGTAGAGACTTGAGTCAGCCTCCTGGGGACAGATTGCTGACCTGAAGCTGCTGCTTAGCTCTGTGTCTTATGAAAAAGACTCTGTGCATCTGAAAAAGCTAGGATCCACCTCATGGTGTGACAGGGATTA
>NW_026740493.1:0-7014 GCF_022355385.1 Mustela nigripes | reverse complement strand
AATGCATTGATACGCGTAAATCACGTACATGGTACAATGCATTGATACGCGTAAATCACGTACATGGTACAATGCATTGATACACGTAAATCACGTACATGGTACCTGGAGTGCCCTAATTAGTGCACACTCAGTGACGACAACGGTCTGAGCAGAATGCGGGGCTGATGATGACCTCCAGGAGAATCCCTGTGGGTCCACCTGGTGGACACGTTCCTGCTCAGTGCCCACGGTGGGGGCGCTCCTGGCTCTGAGATTTTCCTCTGCCCAGAGGATAACACCCGCACCTAGGTGACCCGTGCACGTGAGGGGAAGGAATGTCCATGCCAAAGTGACTCATGGGTGCTGGGGAAGGAGGGGAGAAATCTAGGTGACCCATGGATGCTGGAGGAAGGAACGCCTGCACTGAGATGACCCGTGGACACTGGGGGAAAGGCATGGAGAAGCCAAGGAGACCTGTGGATGCTGATGGGAGGAATGGAGGGACCGAGGTGACCCTTGGACACCAAGGGAAGGAATGTCCACACTTAGGGGACCTGTGGACACCAGGGGAGTGAATGTCCACACTGAGGTGACCCATGGATGCCAGGGGAAGGAATGTCTACACCAAAGTGGCCTGTGGACACGGAGAGAAGGAATGTCCACACCGAGGTGACCTGTGGATGCTGGAGGAAAGAATGTCCACACCAAGGTTTCCTGTGGACACCAGGGAAAGCAATGCTGGGGCCGAGGTGACCTCTAGGGTGGGGATGGGGGGGTAAAATGCAGGTGCTGATGTGACCCATGGTGTGTGTGTGTGTGTGTGCGTGTGTGTGTGTGTGTGTGTGTGTGTGTGAAATGCAGGCATTAAGTGACTCCCCTCTCTGTCCCGAGGCTGCTCTGTTCCCAGGCTGAAGGTGCGAGGACATCTGAGTACCCTAAGAGAGGTTGCGTGGCTTAGATCTTAGATCTAAAGTCTGTGCTCCTGGGCTGGTTTCAGAGCTTGCCTGACCTCAGCTCCCCCTCCTGCTGTCATTTGGGAGGATGAAATGAATGAACAATGCAAAACACACAGAAGGAAGTGTGGGAAAAACTGAAGGGAGAAACAAAATGGTGTGGCAGGGATCAGAAATGGGTGTGAAACCATTAGGACAGATGGTGTAGACACATCGTGGTGAAGGCAAAGACCGTTAAAGACAAAATAGATCAAAGAGGAGATCATCTGAAATCTCTCCTGTTTCACGTATCAGTGCCTTCCGCACCTCAGCCCACTTCCTGTCCCTGCCTTACAGATAGGGCACATGCAAGCACCCCTGCGTGCACACACGTGGCCATCATCCACTGGCGTGGCACCGTGGGGGAGGGCACAGGTGCAGGGAACACAGGCTTCCTGCCAGCGGCACGAGGACCTCTTCTGGACTGAGCAGCACATGGACCCGCACTCAGCTCCGCCTTGTGTCCCTGTCCTTCCCCAGCAGTCTCCTGAAGGCTCTCTTGACTTCCTTGTTCCTCAGGTGAGAGGGTAAGTGCTGGGGTGCCCACGACATAGAAGAGACCAAAGAACTTGCCCCATTTGTGAGCATAGGAACTCTGGGGCTGGAGGGAGACGACAATGCCTGAGCTGTACCAGAGGGTGACCGCTGTGAGATGGGAGGGGAAGGTCCCAAACATCTTCCTCCACTCTTGCGCCAAGTTAATCCTCAGCACTGCTCGGGCGATGGCACAGTAAGAGACAAGGATGAGGCCGAGGGGCACGACTAGAATGAGGACACTGGCCACAGCCCTCCGGGTCTCATTGTAGGTGGTGGTCCCACAGGACAATGTGATTAGAGCTGGGACCTCACACACGAAGCCATCCATCTGCCGATGGGGACAGAGGGGCAGGCGGAGAGGGGGTGGCGTCTGGACTACTGACTCCAGCAGCCCGATGACCCTGGCCACGGATGCCAGCTGCTGGCACCGGCAGGGCTAGATGATGGTGGTGTAGTGGGGGCGCTGGCGGGTGGCCGCATAGCAGTTGGAGGCCATCACTGCCAGGAGGGTGCACTCAGTGGTCCCCGGGAACAGAAAGATGAAGAGCTGAACAGAGCAGCCAAGGAAGCTGATGGGTTTTGGGCCCCAGGGGTTGACCAGCATCTGGAGGATGGAACTCATCCAAGAAGGTCCAAGAAGGACAGGTCAGAGAGGAAAAAGGTCAGACAGCAGAATGGTGAGGGTGTTGCCCACCTGAGTCAGAAGGTAGGACAACCGCGAAGAGGCTTCTTTCAAGTCCTGGGCGTTCAGAGAAACCCCGAAGGAGGAAGCCGCCAGGGGAGCTCTGGGTGGCCATGACCTCTTCCTGCCCCGGTCTGGAGGGACGTCTATCGTCTGAGACCCCAGCTGGCACTGGTCAGGCCACAGCAGGTGCACCTTTCTCTTCCCATCGTCCCACCAGTGTCCTCTCCTGGACACCACCCTCAGCGGCTCGTCCCTTCTCATCCCTCCTGGTCAGTGTGGGCTAGCTGGCGTGGGGGCAGCAGGACGTGCTGGCAGCCGGACAGAGCTGGCTGCTGGGGCCCGGGGCTGCTGGCTGAGCGTAAAGGAGGCTGGTGGAAAGCAAGCAGGTGTGAGCTGACGGAGCACTTCAGCACCGCCTGTACGGAGCGCCTCTGCGTCCTGTTCTAAGTGTTAAGTGTTTCGTTGTCCTTATGTTTGTTGGAAGAGCCAGCAAAGTCATGTATTTTCAAGTGGATTTTCAGGTTATAAGCTATCTACATAGAGTTCATCATTTCTCTGTCAGGTGACTGTTGTGGAGCTCTTTATACCACATTATATTCTGTGCATCTTTTTTTGCAGGGGAGCCTTAGAGACAGAGTGTTGTATCTGGGAGAGAGGTTTTCCCTTTGTGTGTAAGGACACCATTCCCAGAGCCGTTTGGTTGCTCAAGTAGCTGAGCTGGCTGTCTGGCTGGGGGGGACTGGCCCACATGTTCAGTCACTGCCCTGAGACGCTTACAGGTGGGAGGCAGGCATGACCCCGAGCATATTAAAACCACTGAGCAGTTCACAGAGACAATATCAAAGACCCCAAGCCTTCAAGGTCGGGACACCAGCATCCCGAGTGAGGGAGTAGGGTCTATAAGGTGGCAAGGGACCAGTTTGGTTGGCTATATCAGGGAAAACATCCTGGAGGAGGTGGCTGTATATTTTATATAAAAAAAGAGGAACATTGGGCATAGAAAGCCAAGTCAGAGCTGGGGCAGGAGGTTGAGGCCATTGGCAGCTCCCCAGCTAAGCTTAGCCGACCTCCAGCCTCAGGGAGGGCTTGGGGTGGGGCCGGCTGGCAGAAGTGCCTGGGCAGCCTACAGGGTGGCCTGAGCATCTCCTGATGCAGGTTCCCATCCCGCTGCATCTCTTCTCCTAGATATTTCTGCTCCGGTATCTTCCTCGGTTTGTTCTTTTTCTCCCATGCTTTTCTCCCTTATAGGACGCATTTTAACTTTTTGTCATATTTTTATACAATCAAAAAAGCATAAGTAAAGCATATCTCTACAGTTTAATGAGTAAGAAAATCAACCCCTGGCATGACCATGAAGAACCGAGCACATGTTTCAAGTATCTTCAGTGCTCCCGTTCGCACACACCCCAGATGGGACCAGCACGCTGCATTTCCCCTTATTCCTTTTACTGTCTGGAGATAGAGTTTACATAGACCCAATTAAAAATGTATAATTTAGTGGTTTTAGTATATTCGCTATTGTGCAAGCAATACTGTCAGCCTCCAGAACATCTCATCACCCCCAAACAAAACCTCATGCCAAGAAGCAGTCTCCCTTCCTTTGCTTGCTCTGTAATAGGCAGTTACTATCACTGAAACAGCAGCCCGTGGTTCTTGTGATTCCTCAGCTCTCACCCTAATCGCTTTGTTTGCATTTCTGAATTTCTCATTCTCCTGGTGCTCCCCTACCTCCTTCCCGAGTCTCTGTAGAACGGCCTCTCCTTAGTGACCCCTCACCTTTTCTCCCTGTCTTTGTCTTCTCCACGCTCTCACTTACCATTTTGCTCCTGGCTCTTGCCCGTGACACAGTCATTCAGTGGTTTCTGCATTTGAGCCTTCCCTGGGCTCCACGAGCACCCGCCAGCCGTGTACTGGGAGCCAGGGCACCAGGGGCGGGCGGGGACCAACACAAAGGAGTTTGTGATAATCCAGAGCTATCAGTAACCAGGAGGTGTGGAATGTTCCCTACGTGCCTCACAGCTGCCCAGTCACCTGGATCTCTCAGCAGCCCTGCAAACAAGACGCTCTTACTCTATCTGTATCAGGAAGTAAACAGTTTCAGAGGTTAAGACATGGCTGAGGGGACCCAGCCAGTGGGTGCCAGGGCCAGGAGTGTAGACCGTGGTTAACTTCCACTCTGGTGCTCCACTGCTGGGGGCTGGTAGGAGCTGAGGTCTCCTAAAAAAAAGAACAAATTCTCTACTCACCGTCAGTCAGATTAAAATCCCCTCTGCCAGTGTGATGGGTCACATTAACAAAAGAAGAAATAAGAACCTTATGATCCTCTCAATTAAAGCAGAAAAGGCATTTGACCAAATACAGCATCCTTTCCTGATTAAAACTCTTCAAAATATTGGGATAGAGGGCACATAGCTCAATAACATAAAAGCTATCTATGAAAAGCCCACAGCAAGTATGGTCCTCAACAGGGAAAAGCTGAGAGCTTTTCAGAGGAAGAGCAAGACGGCGGAGGAGTAGGAGACCTAAATTTCATCTGGTCCGAGGGATCCAGCTGGATAGTTATCCAACCACTCTGAACACCTACAAACTCAACAAGAGAGTGAAGAGAAGATCAACAACTCTTGAAACAGAAAAGTGACCCCTTTTTGGTAGGTAGGATGTGTGAAGTGAAGCCAAAGTGACATACAGGAAGATAGACCTGGGGAGGTAGAGGGGCCAGCTCCCAGCAAGTGGTAGAGCAGCGGAGCACAAAATCTGAACTTTTAGAAGTCTGCTCCACTGAGAGACGCGGCCCCAGAGGCTAAGCGGGGGCGGAGCCCTCGTGGGGACTGTGTGGTCTCAGGACCCGTGGGGTCACAGAAAGACCAGGGGTGTCTAAGTGTGACAGAGACCCCAGGCATCAGAGTAGGGAAGCCGGCTGCAGAGACAGAGCCAAGGCGGGGGCTTTCAGCTCAGGATTACCTTAAACTGTGATACAAGGCACATTTGACCCCTGCTCTTGGAGCAGGGACCCCACAAGTGGCAGATCTGGGGACACCCCCTCCTTTTCCAGGAGGAGTGGTGCGGGAGGGCGTGGCAGGAATCTGCTGGGTTTGGAGACTCCAAACAGGGCCGTGCGCCTGAGACAGAAATGCTCGGCTACATGCCGAGGGAGCTCAGAGCGTGGCCAGAAACCAGGGAGATGGGAGGGATTGAACGCTTTTCTCTGAGTGCGCACTGAGGACTGGGGCCCTGAGCTCTTGGCTCCTCCAGGTGGGAGACTGGGAGGCCATCATTTTCATTCCTGTCCGCGGGAACTCTACAGAAAGCGCTCAGGGAACAAAAGCTCCAAGACCATAACCACACAGATTGCTTAGCCTGGCCCCTGGCAAGGGCGGTGCAGTTCTGCAAAGACATTTGAGAGTCACGGTGACAGGCCCCCAGAAGATCAGCAAGAACATCCAGCCAAGACCAAGTTCACAGATCAATGAAAATGGTGGAACTCCAGAGATACAGGAATGCAGCACACAGAATTCATGGATTTTCCCCCCATGATCCTTTAGTCTTTCAAAGTTAAATTTTTAAAAATTTTACTTTTCTCTCTATTTTTTTTAATTTTTCCTCTTTTCTATTTTAACTAGTTTATCTTATCAATAACTTTTTTATTTTTTATTTTTTAAAACGTTTTATTTATTTACTTGAGAGAGTGAGAGAGAGAGCATGAGAGGGGAGAGGGTCAAAGGCAGAAGCAGACCCCTTCTGAGCAGAGAGCCTGATACGGGACTTGATCCCAGGACTCCAGGATCATGACCCTAGCTGTACGCAGTTGCTTAACCAACTGAGCCATCCAGGCATCCCTTATCGATACCTTTTATAATGTTCATTTTTATAGTCATAGTCTATCCCTTCATTGTACTTAACCTTATTTTTTGTATTTGTATAAGTTTTTCTTTCTTTAAATTTTGGGATACAGTTTCTTCCAACAGACCATAATATACCTTAAATCTAATGTATGGCTTTGGTCTAGTCTCTAGCCTGGTCACATTCTCTACTTTTTTTTTTTTTTCCAGCCAACTTATTTTCCAGTTCTTTTTATAAAATCTTTTTTTAAAAAAGATTTTATGTATTTATTTTACAGACAGAGATCACAAGTGGGCAGAGAGGCAGGCAGAGAGAGAGGAAGAAGCAGGCTCCCTGCTGAGCAGAAAGCCTAATGCAGGACTCCATCCCAGGACCCTGGGATCATGCCCTGAGTCAAAGGTGGAGGCTTTAACCCACTGAGCCACCCAGGCGCCCCTGTGACATCTTTTTAATTTTCATCTTTATAGTCATAATTTATCCCTTCATCATGTTTACCCTTATTTTTGTATATATTTAATTTTTTCTTTCTTTAAAATTTTGGGAGGCAAATTCTTCTAACAGACCATACTACATTCAAAATCAAGCCTGTGGCTCTGTTCTATTCACCAGCCTAAATATTTTTTTTTCTTCCCCTTTCTTCTGCCCCCAGTTTTGAGTCTCTTCTGATTTGGTTAGTGTATATTTTTCTGGGCTAGTTGTTACCATTTTAGCATTTCTTTCTCCCATTCATCTATTCTTCTCTGGACAAAATGACAAGGTGGAAAACTTACCTAAAAAAAAAAAAAAAAAAGGAACAATTGGGACACCTGGGTGGCTCAGTTGGTTAAGCATCTGCCTTCAGCTCAGGTCATGATCCCAGGGCTGTGGGATTGAGTCCCACATTGGGCTCCTCCACATCAAGTCCCACAAGAGCAGGGATCCTGCTTATAATCTTGAGCTCTCTCTGGAATGTAAATTAATAAAATCTTAAAAAAAAAA
>NW_026740492.1:0-8252 GCF_022355385.1 Mustela nigripes | reverse complement strand
AGGCCTCTGAGGGAGATGCCTGGAAACCAAAGCAATGGATCCAATTAGAATCTAGGGCCCTCTTCGTTCCAATTTACCTCTGAGGACATCTATGGGTCTGAGTGCAGGTAGGTGCTCATATGGGCTCAGATTTCCCGTTTATCCTGGGCAGCCAGATTTCCTGCCATGGGGAAGGAGCAATTCTGCATTATGCTTCAGGTTCCGCAAAGGTCTGGAGACAGGTGCCTGAATACAAAGGATGGGTAGCATTGACGGATATGGACGTGGCCTGTCCCACATGCTAGATATGGGAACTGCTCTCTGGGTGGCAGACACTAGGTCGGATCTCAGGCTCTGTCAGACACAGAACTAGTGGCCATGGCAGCCTATAAATTGGGGTTCCCTTGAGGGACGAGCAGATTGATCCTCATGTGGGTTTTCTGGGCAGTCTCACCAAGCACTTCTTTCTATGGGCAAGGCACAATGCAGCATTGTGGCTGTAGAATTCCCTATCAAGAGGACTTGGGGACTAGTAGGGTGAAGATGGAATTGTAAACAAAAGTTGCCGTTCAATTCAGTGCCAATCGGAAGGCAGTTCCAATGTGCAGCGGCTTATTCAAGATATCCTGTACCTGAGTAAAGGCAGAAGTCAGATATTTGCTCACACTGGAGTTTGTGTCTATGAAGACCAACAAATGGGGCAGTGGCGTCAAGAGGCCATGGAGGATATCCCACGCTGAGACTATGGAGATGCTCCAAACAGCAAGATTTGCCTCTAATGGACAGGTGGAGTCTGGTTTGTTTGCTCCAGTTTCCCCCATGTGGAAAGATTGGGTAAGAGAGCTCTGCTGCATGGATGCCTGGAAAGCACATCTCCACTGATCATTGTAGCTGAGGAACATGGCAGGATCATTCTGGTGGCCTCCCATAGTGCTGCGAATACTAGGCAAAGGCAAGGAACAAGAGCAGCCCACAGAACCGACTCTGATTTCCCAGCGACTGCTATGCTTTCGCAGAGGTTTTCAGCTTGGCACGAACGGCACTTCGCCGCTGCTTCCTCAGAAAGGCTTTGGGTGTTCACTCGTCGTAGCAGGGAAGAAGAGCCGCGGGAGAGCTGGTGTCTCTTGGGAATTGCTTTCCCGGGCTCCAAGTTCACGCCCGGGGTTCACCGTGCTATGCCGAACTCAGCTGACACAGTCACTACCCTGCAGCAGGGTGTGTGTCTTAGCATGGCACTCTATGCCTATTACCATCTCCTGGGGAAGGTAAGGCTTTGCCTTTTGCTCTGGCGCTCAGGCAGACTCGGGGTCTAGGCCAGTGCCTTCACCTCTGCCCTAGTCGTCCCCTCATGTCTCCTTAGCAGACAGGCTTCCATCTCTCCGCACAGGGAGCCGGTGACACTTGTCTTGCCACCGGCCTGCTGTTTGTGCCACGGCAGGCTATCCTGCTTCCCGTGCGTTTCCGGACCCCAAGGCCAAGGGCTCCTTCTCTTCTCCGGGGGCGGCATCCTGCGCCTTCCCCACACTTGGCTTCTCTCTCAGGCAGAAGGGATGCTAGGGCAAAGGGCATAACGCTCCATGCGGGTATCTTCCACCGAGCTGCAGGGACTAGCTCAGGCAAGCAGCAGCAGCATCCCCAAACCCAACTCTGATGTCCCAAGGAACGCTGTGCTTTCCCAGGGGAGATGTCCAGGCAAAGAGGCTTTCTTTGTATGCGGGTTTCTCCAACCGCGAGACTGGACTCAGGCAAGCAGCAGCATCCCGCAGAACATTTCTGAGCGAATGCGGTGCTTTCACAGAGGCTTTGGTTTGGAGCGAACAGCACTTTGCTGCTGCTTCCTCAGCAAGGCTTCAGTCGCGTCAGGGAAGAAGAGTTGCGGGAGAGCTGGTGCCTCTTGAGCCTTGCTTTCCCGGGCTCCATATTCGCGTCCTGGGTTCACCCTGCCAGGCCTAATTAAGTAGACACAGCTACAACGCTGCAGTAGCGTGTGTAGCCTAGGATGGCACTCTATGCACACTACCATCTCCCTGTGTAGGCATCGCTTGGCCTTTTACTCTGGCGCTCAGGCGGACTCGCGGACTAGGGCAGTGCTTTCCCCACAGGAAAGGAGAGGTGACAGGATCCCTGCACAACGCCTGTCCACTGAATAGGGAGCTTTGGGGGACTGTCGCCACTCCTTCCCCTTAAACCCCGTGCCAACTCCAAGCTTCCACATCATGGAGGAAGTCAGCATCTGACTCCCTGTTATTCAGGGAGCTGTTGCTGCGAGTTCAGCGTAGGCGCCTGGTGGCTAGAGCATGTATGCCCCAGGGACAGGTGGCCAAGGAGCTGCTGTCTCCTTGGGCCCAGAGGCTCAGGACAGTCATGCTTTCTACCCAGACTCCTTCCTGAGAGTGGAGCACGTGCCGTGCCATACTCATCCCCTCCTGTCTACTTCGCAGCCAGGCTTCCGTCTCTCTGCACTGGGAGCCGGTGACAATTGTATTACCACCAGCCGCTGTGCTTGTCAGGGCCGGCTCCCCTGCCTCGTAACCGTTTCCAGACCAGAAGGCCAAGGGCTCCTGCTCTTCTCCCCGGGCAGCGTGCTACACCTTCCACAGATATGCTCCTGGGGAGAGCAGTGCAAAACTTGTCCCTTTCCTTAAGGCTCTTTCCACAGGCGCAAGCGCGCTTTTCTCTCAGGCAGAGGGGATGCCGAGGCATAGAGGATTTCGCTCCATGCGGGTTTATTACACAGGGCTGAGAAGACCAGCTCAGGCAACAGGAGAATCCCTCAGCCCCGACTCTGATTTCCCAAAGAATGCTGTGCTTTCCCAGAGGGGATGCCAGGGCAAAGAGGCTTTCGCTCTATGCGGGATTCTCCCATAGTGCTGCGAATACTAGGCTAAGGCAAGCAACAAGAGCAGCCCACAGAACCGACTCTGATTTCCCAGCGACTGCTATGCTTTCGCAGAGGTTTTCAGCTTGGCACGAATGGCACTTCGCCGCTGCTTCCTCTGAAAGGCTTTGGGTGTTCACTCTGTTGCGGCAGGGAGGGAGAGCTGGTGTCTCTTGGGACTTGCTTTCCCGGGCTCCAAGTTCACGCCCGGGGTTCACCGTGCTATGCCGAACTCAGCGGACAGAGTCACAACCCTGCAGCAGGGTGTGTGTCTTAGCATGGGACTCTATGCCTATTACCATCTCCTGGGGAAGGTAAGGCTTTGCCTTTTGCTCTGGCGCTCAGGCAGACTCGGGGTCTAGGCCAGTCCCTTCACCTCTGCCCTAGTCATCCCCTCATGTCTCCTTAGCAGCCAGGCTTCCATCTCTCCACACAGGGAGCCGGTGACACTTGTCTTGCCCCCGGCCTGCTGTTCGTGCCACGGCAGGCTATCCTGCTTCCCGTGCATTTCCGGACCCCAAGGCCAAGGGCTCCTTCTCTTCTCCGGCGTCCTGCGCCTTCCCCACACTTGGCTTCTCTCTCAGGCAGAGGGGATGCTAGGGCAAAGGGCATTTCGCTCCATGCGGGTATCTTCCACCGAGCTGCTGAGACTAGCTCAGGCAAGCAGCAGCAGCATCCCCAAACCCAAATCTGAAATCCCAAGGAACGCTGTGCTTTCCCAGGGGAGATGCCCAGGCAAAGAGGCTTTCTTTGTTTGCGTGTTTCTCCAACGCGAGACTGGACTCAGCCAAGCAGCAGCATCCCGCAGAACATTTCTGAGCGAATGCGGTGCTTTCACAGAGGCTTTGGTTTGGAGCGAACAGCACTTCGCTGCTGCTTCCTAAGCAAGGCTTCAGTCGCGTCAGGGAAGAAGAGTTGCGGGAGAGCTGGTGCCTCTTTGGCCTTGCTTTCCCGGGCTCCAATTATGCGTCCTGGGTTCACCCTGCCAGGCCTAATTAAGTCGACACAGCTACAACGCTGCAGTAGCGTGCGTAGCTTAGGATGTCACTGTATGCATACTACCATCTCCCAGTGTAGGCATCGCTTGGCCTTTTACTCTGGCGCTCAGGCGGACTCGCGGACTAGGCCAGTGCTTTCCCCACAGGAAAGGAGAGGTGACAGGATCCCTGCACACCGCCTGTCCACTGAATAGGGAGCTTTGGGGACGGTCCCCTCTCCTTACCTTAAACCCCGTGCCAACTCCAAGCTTGCACATCGTGGAGGAAGTCAGCATCTGACTCCCTGTTATTTCAGGGAGCTCTTGCTGCGAGTTCAGCGTAGGCGCTTGGTGGCTAGAGCATGTATGCCCCATGGACAGGTGGCCAAGGAGCTGCTGGCTCCTTGGGCCCAGAGGCTCAGGACAGGCATGCTCTCTACCCAGACTCCTTCCTAAGAGTGGAGCACGCGCCCTGCCATACTCATTCCCTCCTGTCTACTTCACAGCCAGGCTTCCGTCTCTCTGCACTGTTAGCCGGTGACACTTGTATTACCACCAGCCGCTGTGCCTGTCAGGGCCGGCTCTCCTGCTTCGCAACTGTTTCCAGACCAGAAGGCCAAGGGCTCCTGCTCTTCTCCCCGGGCAGCGTGCTTCACCTTCCACAGATATGCTCCTGGGGAGTGCAGTGCAAAACGTGTCCCTTTCCTTAAGGCTCTTTCCACAGGCACAAGCGCGCTTTTCTCTCAGGCAGAGGGGATGCCGAGGCAGAGAGGATTTCACTCCATGCGGGTTTATTACACAGGGCAGAGAAGACCAGCTCAGGCAACAGGTGAATCCCTCAGACCTGACTCTGATTTCCCAAAGAATGCTGTGCTTTCCCAGAGGGGATGCCAGGGCAAAGAGGCTTTCGCTCTATGCGGGATTCTCCCATAGTGCTGCGAATACTATCTAAGGCAAGCAACAAGAGCAGCCCACAGAACCTACTCTGATTTCCCAGCGACTGCTATGCTTTCGCAGAGGTTTTCAGCTTGGCACGAACGGCACTTCGCCGCTGCTTCCTAAGAAAGGCTTTGGGTGTTCACTCTGTCGCGGCAGGGATGGAGAGCTGGTGTCTCTTGGGACTTGCTTTCCCGGGCTCCAAGTTCATGCCCGGGGTTCACCGTGCAATGCCGAACTCAGCTGACACAGTCACCACCCTGCAGCAGGGTGTGTGTCTTAGCATGGCACTCTATGCCTATTACCATCTCCTGGGGTAGGTAAGGCTTTGCCTTTTGCTCTGGCGCTCAGGCAGACTCGGGTTCTAGGCCAGTGCCTTCACCACAGGAGAGAGGAGGCGACAGGATCCCTGTACAAGGCTCGTGCACTCGGATTGGGAACTGTGGGGGACTGTCTCCACTCTTTCCCTGCCACATCGCCTGCCACCCACATCGCTGCCACATCTTGGTGGAAGACGGCATCTCAGTGCCCGTTTCTCCATGGGGATGTTTCTGCTTGTTCCGTGTATGGCACCTGGTGGCAAGCCCAAGTCTGCCCTTGGGATAGGTGGCCAAGGAGATGCTGTCCCCTTGGGACCAGTGGCACAGGACAGGCCTGCCTTCTTCCCAGACTCCTTCCTCAGAGTGGAGCAGGCGACTCTGCCCTAGTCGTCCCCTCATGTATCCTTAGCAGCCAGGCTTCCATCTCTCCGCACAGGGAGTGGGTGACACTTGACCTGCAACCGGCCTGCTGTTCGAGCCACGGCAGGCTATCCTGGTTCCCGAGCGTTTCCCTACCCCAAGGCCAACGACTCCTTCTCTTCTCCGTGGGCGGTGTGCTGCGCCTTCCCCACACTTGGCTTCTCTCTCAGGCAGAGGGGATGCTAGGGCAAAGGGCATTTCGCTCCATGCCGGTATCTTCCACTGAGCTGCGGAGACTAGCTCAGGCAAGCAGCAGCAGCATCCCTAAACCCAACTCTGATTTCCCAAGGAACGTTTTCCTTTCCCAGGGGAGATGCCCAGGCAAAAAGGCTTTCGCTGTATGCGGGTTTCTCCCATCGCGAGACTGCTCTGGCAAGCAGCAGCAGCCCACAGAACATTTCTCAGCAAATGCTGTGCTTTATGAGAGGCTTTGGCTTGGAGCGAACAGCACTTCGCTGCTGCTTCCTCAGCAAGGCTTCAGTCCCGTCAGGCATGAAGAGCTGTGGGAGAGCTGGTGCCTCTTGGGCCTTACTTTCCTCGGCTCCATGTTCACGTCCTGGGTTCACCGTGCCAGACCGAACTAATCAAACATAGCCACAACCCTGCAGTAGCATGCGTAGCCTAGGATGGCACTCTATGCACACTACCATCTCCCAGTGTAGGCATCCCTTGGCCTTTTACTCTGGCACTCATTCGGATTCTCGGACTAGGCCCGTGCTTTCCCCACAGGAAAGGAGAGGTGACAGGATCCCTGCACACCGCCCGTCCACTGAATAGGGATCTTTGGGGGACTGTCTCCACTCCTTCCCTTTATACCCTGTGCCTCCTCCAAGCTTTCACATCCTGGAGGAAGAAGGCATCTGACTCCCCGTTATTTCAGGGAGCTGTTTCTGCGAGTTCAGCGTAGACGTCTGGTGGCTAGCGCATGTGTGCCCCAGGGACAGATAGCCTAGGAACTGCTGTCTCCTTGGGCCCAGAGGCTCAGGACATGCATGCTCTCTGCCCAGACTCCTTCCTAAGAGTGGAGCACCCGCCCTGCCCAACTCATCCCCTCCTGTCTCCTTAGCAGCCAACCTTCGGTCTCTCTGCACTGGGAGCGGATGACACTTGTATTGCCACAGGCTGCTGTGCCGTCAGGGCCGGCTCTACTGCTTCGTAACCATTTCCAGACCAGAAGGCCAATGGCTCCTGCTCTTCTCCCCGGGCAGCCTGCTGCACCTTCCACAGACATGCTCCTGGGGAGTGCATTGAAAAACATTTCTTTTTCCTTAATGCTCTTTCCAAAATCGCAAGCGCGCTTCTCTCTCAGGCAGAGGGGATGCCCAGGCATAGATGATTTCGCTCCATGCGTGTTTATTACACCATGCTGAGACCAGCTCAGGCAACAGGAGAATCCCTCAGACTGGTCTCTGATTTCCCAAAGAATGCTGTGCTTTCCCAGAGGGGATGTCCGAGCAAAGAGGCTTTCGCTCTATGCGGGTTTCTCCCATCGTGCTGCGAATACTAGGCTAAGGCAAGCAACAAAAGCAGCCCACAGAACCGACTCTGATTTCCCAGCGACTGCTATGCTTTCGCAGAGGTTTTCAGCTTGGTGCGAAACGCACTTCGCTGCTGCTTCCTCAGCAAGGCTTTGGGTGTTCGCTCTGTTGCATCAGGGAAGAAGAGCTGCGGTAGAGCTGGTGTCTCTTGTGGCTTGCTTTCCCGGGCTCCATGTTGGCGCCCTGGGTTCACCCTGCCAGGCCGAACTAAGCAGAAACAGTCACAACCCTGCAGCAGTGTGCGTGGCCTAAGATGGCACTCTATGCACACTACAATCTCCCGGTGTAGGCAACGCTTGGCCTTTGGAACTGGACCTCAGGCGGACTCGAGGACAAGTCCAGTGCTTTCCCCACAGGAAAGGAGAGGTGACAGGATCCCTGAACACTGCCCGTTCACTGTAATGGGGAGCTTTGGGGATTGTCCCCACTCCTTCCCCCGCAAACCCCCTGCCACTGAAAACGCTGTCACATGTTGGAGGAATATGGCATGTGACTGCCCGTTTCTCGAGGGAGCTGTTTCTGCGAGTTCCGGGTATGGCGCCTTGTAGCTAGCCTAAGTCTGCCCTACGGACAGGTGGTCAAGGTGATGCTGTCCCCTTGGGACCAGAGGCACAGGACAGGCCTGCCTTCTGCCCAGACTCCTTCCTCAGAGTGGAGCACGCGTCCCTGCCCTAGTCGTCCCCTCATGTCTCCTTAGGAACCAGGCTTTGCCTCTCCGCACAGATGGCGTGTGACACTTGTCTTGCCACCGGCCTGCTGTTCCTGCCATGGCAGGCTACCCTGCTTCCCATCCTTTTCCCGACCACAAGGCCAACGGCTCCTTCTCTTCTCTGGGGAGGCGTGCTGCACCCTCCCCAGACTTTCTCCTCGGGAGTGCAGTGACAGACGTGTGCAACCACGCTTCTCTCTCAGATCTCCAATACACAACATAAGGCTACACCTAAAGGAGTTGTAGAAAGAACAACAAAGAAAGCCTAAACCCAGCAGGAAAAGAGGAATAATAAAGATCAGAGCAGAAATCAATAAAATAGAAACAAACAAACAAAAACCACAAAAAAACCAACAACAACAAAAAAAACAATAGTACAAATCAACGAAACTAGGAGCTGGTTCTTTGAAAGAATTAATAAGATTGATAAACCCCTTTCCAGACTTATCAAAAAGAAAAGAGAAAGAACCCAAATAAATAAAATCATGAATGAAAG
>NW_026740491.1:0-8255 GCF_022355385.1 Mustela nigripes | reverse complement strand
GTTAAAAACCGTTAAAAAAGAAAAAGGTAAAAGTTAAAAAAAATTTTACCAGAAGGCGAGAAAAAAAACAAAAAATGAAAAAGAAAAAAATTAAATTAACTGCAAGACTAAAAAAAAATCACAGGGAAAAAGCCATGAGTTCCATGCTTTGCTTTCTCCTCCTCTGGAATTCTGCTGCTCTCCTTGGTATTGAAACTGCACTCCTTGGTAGGTGAACTTGGTCTTGGCTGGATTTTTTGTTGATCTTCTGGGGGAGGGGCCTGTAGTAGTGATTCTCAAGTGTCTTTGCCCCAGGCAGAATTGCACTGCCCTTATCAGGGGCCGGGGTGAGTAATCCACTCTGGCTTGCTTTCAGGAGCTTTTGTTCCCTGAGCGCTTTCTGTAGAGTTCCGGAGGACGGGAATACAAATGGCGGCCTCCTGGTCTCCAGCCTGGAGGAGCCGAAAGCCCAGAGCCCCACTCCTCAGTGCGCCCTCAGAGAACAGCGCCCAGTTACTCCCATCTGCCTGACCTCCGGCCGCGTTCCGAGCTCACCGAGCCTGCAACCGGTTCAAGGTAACACCGAGCTGTGAACTTACTGTTGGTTCTGTCTCTGTAGCCGGCTTTCCCGTTCCAATACCCATAAGCTCTGCGACACTCAGACACCCCCGATCCTTCTGTGACCCTGCGGGACCTGAGGCCATGCTGACCCCGCGTGGGCTTCGCCCCAGGTAGCCTCTGGAGCGATGTCCCTCAGAGGAACAGACTTTTAAAAGTCCTGATTTTGTGAGCCCTTGCTCTGCCGCTTGCCGGGAGCCGACCCCTCCCCCCGGGGTCTAGCTTCCCGTCGCTTTGGATTCACTTCTGCACTGGTCCTACCTTCAGAAAGTGGTTGTTTTCTGTTTCCAGAATTTCTGTTCTTCTTCTCTTCGATCTGCCGATGGATTTTCAGGTGTTTGCAATCTTTAGATAAGCTATCTAGCTGATCTCCGGCTAGCTGAAGTAGTCTCAGCTTGCTACTTCTCCGCCATCTTCTGTGGGGTCTTTTTTAATGAGACTTTAAATATCTCATTTCACTACCTTCTGATTTCCATGCTTCTGATGATAAGTCATCCATTAATCATATGAGGGACCATACAACATGAGTTGTTTTCCATTGCGGCAGTCAAGATTCTCTTTGTTTTTTTGTATTTCAACAGTTTTATTATGATGTATCAAGCTGTGGACCTCTTTAAGTTTATCCTACTTGGAGCTGGCTGAATTCCTTGGATTTGTCATCATGATTGTCCTAAATCTGGCAAGTCTTCATTCTTTCTTCAACTATTTTTCCTTCCCTTTCTCTCTCTCCTTTCCCTCTGGACTCACATTATGTATATGTTGGCATGCTTGATGATGACCACAGGTCTCTGAGGTTCCATTAATTTTTCTTCATTCTTTTCTCTTTCTGCTCCTTCGTCTGGATAATCTCAAGGTTCTATCTTTACTTTCTCCAGTTTTTTTCTTTTGATTTTTTTTCTTCAACTCTAATATGTTTATTGTCTCCTCTAGTAAATTTTTCATTTCAGTTACTAGACTTTTAAAACCCAGGGGCACCTGGCTGGCTCAGTCGATAGAGTATGTAACTCTTCATCTTAGCATTGTGAGTTTGAGCCCCATGTTGGATGTAGAGATTACTTAAAAATGAAATCATTTTTTTAATTTAAAAAGTAAATAAATAAAACCACAAATTTATCTCTGGTTCTTTTTCTTTTTTTAAATATAATGCCTTTCTTTGTGTACATTTTCTACTTAATGAGATCTCACTTGCATATTTTCTTTTCATTCTTAAGATACAGTTTCCTTTACTTTCAAGTTATTTTTAAAAACTTACTTTAAGTCTTTGTTTAGTAAATTCTACCTCTGTGCCCCTCAGGAATAGTTTCTATTATCTGGGGGTTTTTTGCCTGTGTAGGACCACCGTTTATTTTTTATCTTTGCATTTCACATCATTTTTTGTGTGTGTGAAACTGGATTTTTGAAATAATATAATGTGTCAACTCTTGAAATCAGACTCTTCCCATCCTCCCATTGTTGTTGCTACACTTTGGTATTGTTGTTTTTGTTGTTATTGTTAGCTTGTTTAGTGACTTTTCCAAGTCTTTTACTGCTTGTGTGTTGGGTTCACTCACTGGCATTTATGTAATACATTTTATTTTTCTTAAATTCTCTGAAATTACATTATTTCATCTGCAGCAGGTCTCATTTTTCCTGTGGGAATATCCTAAGCCTGATCTTTGAAAGATCACATTTCTTTTTCCCAGATGCATAAAAGTGGCCATAGATATTAAGCAATTTACATTCACTTTTGATTTTAAAGAATGCTGACACATGGTTAGCCTGCATTTATTCTAAATCTACACAAAACATATGATTCTGTTGTTCACAGGATCCTCTTATTTTTTTCTTACATCCAATACTCAAGCAGCTTGCTAATTCCCTGGACTAATAAATGGTTTTGTTCTACTGAGGGTACAGCACTCAGAGTGTCTCACATTAAAATACGGTCACAGGTAAATTCCAACCTACCAGTACATAGGATTTTGTCTTTTTTTCCTGGCTCCTGGTCAGATTACCTCTGCCTCTTCTTCAGGCCTTTATAACCACACAAGCTCATTATTATTTTTCTAGCTCTCGTTCTCTGTTCCCCACCCCATGTCGCCTGGGAACTTCCCACCCTTCTTTTTTTTTTTTTTTTTTTTTGTGGTTATAATTTACCCAGTGCTTCCAGGTATTAAAAGTGGGAGTTTTAGCTGAGTCTACCAATTTGCATCCACTATACATTCTCTCAACATAATTTTTAAGTTAATTATTGCTGCTACGTGAGGAATGGAAAAGAACAAGGTAAAAGTGAAATTTGTATCTCTAGAAATATTATCCTTCAATATGAATGAATGGTTAAGTAATTTCTCAGTTACAACTTTTTATGCAATGTTACATTCAAGGCAATGAACTTATTATTTTCTGAGTCCTCTGGCACTTTATATATATATAAAACTAATGGTGTATGCTCCCAGGTTTTAGCCAAATTTCATAACAGCCAATTTAATCATATTTTACCTGTTCTTTTTATTTCCTGGATTTGAAATAGGGCACTGATTCACCGGCAACATGACAGATGACTGGATTGATTAGAGTGGTGTATCCATTACTAAATTAACTTCTCTCAGTAATCAACCTCTTAAAACACTCCTGAGAGGATAAAAATTGTTAAAGTTAACATGTATTTCAATTAAAATATATATATGGCACTTTGTAAAAAAATTGCTACTTTGGCCAATAGCAATTTAATAGGTTTGTTAGAGACAGTGTTGTCCTCATGTTTCTGGGCTGCTGGTAGACATCAAACATATTATTTCTGAAAGCCATTTTATCTTTTCTCTGTGTCTGCTATTTCAAAGAATTATGTGTTTCATTCTCATGTTGCTGCACTATCTTTTCCTAGCAGGGAATACCCTTCAGAGATAATATGAAGTTCACCTACTTGAGATGATCACAAAATGTATGTTTTTATTTTCATAGCATAGACAGAAAGTTCAGATGAATTCAAATACATACAGGTGACAAGTCTTTCATGTGTTATCCAGAGCAGGGAGTTACAAATAAGTGTTAGTGAAGTTGCATGGGCATTTAGCATAGCAATCCCAGGTTAAAGGAAAACATCTGGTAAAGGAACTAAACATGTACCTTTGAGATTTTTGATACAGAGATTTTTGATACAGATTTTCCATCAGTCCTTATGAGTGTGGCTTAGGATAGAGAATAATCATGCATAACAAAGAGGTAATATCGTATCTCCCACTGATAAAGAGAACAAAACTCGCCAGGTAAATTTGAAATCAAGCTTTTGTTATCTTATCTTAGGTATGAGGGCTGGGTTTATACATAAATACAGGAAATACATTAATTAGCCAGGAATTATTATTAGTTCCTCCAAGAAGAGTGAAGGTGAGAGTGTTCTCCTGTAACTATAATATTTAATAGTATAGTAGCAGTTGAAGTAAAAATACATTAATATGCTGTACCTACAGGCAATATCTTGCTCAAATTGATGGACCCAGTAATACCAGGTATAGACAGAGAAAAAGAGCATTCCTTTTTATTAATTAACTAATAATTAGTCCTTAATTATTAGTTCATTAGCTGAAACTCAAGTTGGTTTCACTAGTATTCTTGTTACAGTCTGAATGTTTAAATTCTCTCAAAATTCATATGTTAAACCCTAACTCCCAATGTGATGGTATTTGGAGGGGGAGCCTTTGAGAAGTGATGAAGTCATGAATGTGAAACCCTCATGGTTGCCCTTATAAAAGATGCTCCCCAGGGGACACTTGGTTGGCACAGTCAGTTAAAGTGTCTGACTCTTGTTTTCAGTTCAGGTCATGATTCAAGGTCCTGGGATGAAGCCCCTATTTGAGCTCTGTGCTCAGCAGGGAGCCTGCTTGGTATTCTCTCTCCCTCTGCCCCTGCCTATCACACATACTCTCTCTCTCTTTTTCTCTCTTTCTCTAAAATAAATAATTAAGGTGCCTGGTGACTCAGTCAGTTAAGCATCTGCCATTGGCTCAGGTCAGAATCCCAGGATCCCATGTCAGGTTCCATGCTCATTGGGAAGTCTGCTTCTCCCTCTCTCCCTGCTCATTCTCTCTCTCTCTCTCTCTCTCTCTCTCTCTCTCTTTCTCTTTCTCTCAAATAAATAGAAATCTTAAAATAAATAAATAAATCTTACAAATAAAAAAAGATGCCCCATAGAACTTTCCTACCCCTTTCCACCGTATGAGGACACATACAGGAATTTAAAGTAGCATCATGAAAATATCCAAGTTTTAAAATGAGTGAAAAGTTCTGAAACTTGGCCAACATGTTACTGAGAAAACTAGTCCTCAACAACAACAAAAAAGTGTTCACTACAGGTCTATTGGGGAGAAGGGATTAGAACAAATAAAACTTTTTTCTTGTTCATACTTCATTGTATGGAGATTCTCAATAAATGATTAAAAGTTAAATATATTCAAATGCTAGAGTGCGATAGAGGTGCTGTTCAGAATCTTATAGGTCAACATGTGATCCTAGGAAGGGACATTTTTCACACTTTGGTTTGAGTTGTTATCAATAAAACAGGGAATTTTATTTCATTTTATTACCTTCACTAGATGTTACGCAAGCAAAATAAGCTTCGGTGTGCTATGAAGGGTCATTTAAGTTCTGATATTCCCTCCTACTTCATCAACCAAGAAAACATTTCATAATCATTTCTCCATTTCCTTTCCAAAATACTTGATATGACTATATTACAATGAAGCAAAAAAAGAGAGAGAGAGAGGGAGAGAGAGAGAAAAAAAAAAAAGAAATTCTCAGATGATTTATGGAATGAATCTCAGTATTTTTTTTTTCATTCCTTATTCTTTTTTTTTTCCATCTTGGATGTAAGTATTGATTTTAATGGATTTTTTTTGGCTTATGAATCACAGGAAGGACATAGCTAAAAGGACTATTTTATTATAAAATATTCAAAAGCCATTTAAAAGCCAGAGTTGGCCACTTATTTATTTATTTGCTGGACATTTATTCACAAACTCCGATGTATACTCTACCCTTGAGACCCCTTGAGACCTTCAATGAATGAGAAGATGTTGTATAATAAATTACTACAAATTTAGTAGCTTAAAGAGCAGAAATTTATCACTTCACAGTTCTTGTGGGTCATGAGGGTGGGTGCCAGTTAGCTGGTTTCTCAGCTCAGGATCCCACCAGGCTGAAATCAACATGTCAATGGGGGCCGTGTTCTCCTCTGGGGCTCCTGAGTTGTTGTCAGAATTCAGTTCCTTGAGATTGTAGGGTTATGTTTTCCACTTTCTTCTGGCTGCTGGTTGGGATCACCCTTTGCTCTTGGCAGCAACCCTCTGGGTCCTAAGTCCTGTGGCCCCTCCTCTCACATGAGAGCTCATTTTTCGAAGGCACCCCATGTGAATGCTTGTGAAGGTTAGCTTTTATCCCCAAAACAACACTAGGAATTGGTACTATCCCCCATTTTACGGATGATGAAACTGAGACACAGAACAGTTGAGTGACTGGTCTCAGGTCACATGACCAGCCAGGTTTTAGAGTGGAGACCTTTATATGGGTTGTCTGAGAGTCTGGCTCCAACGTCCTTCTTTTTTAAAAGGGCACTTAAACTGATTTGGGTTTCTTAAATTTTAGGGTAATAATTAACGTTTTATAAGTTTTATAAGTTTCAATAAAGATGAATGTATTCATCACATTCTGTATTTCTTTCTTTCTTTAAAATTCTAGGTCAGGTTCTTGCCCAGCTGTCTGTTGTCATTTAACAGAGCTATTTGTAACAAAGGGAATTGGAAATATGCTCCTATTGTGTTATATCTCTCTTTTTTTTTTTCTTTTTCAAGATTTTACTTATTTGGGGTATGGGTGGCTCAGTAGGTTAAGCCTCTGCCTTCTGCTCAGGTCATGATCTCAGGATCCTGCGATCGAACCCCACATTGGGCTCTCTGCTCGCAGGGAGCCTGCTTCCCGCCCCGGCCCCACCTGCCTCTCTGCCTGTTTGTGATCTCTCTCTCCCTGTCAAATAAATAAGTAAAAAAAGATTTTACTTTAAAAAAAAAAAAAAGATTTTACTTATTTATTGATAAAGAAAGAGAGCAGTAGAGAGAAAGAGAGAGAGAGGGAGAGAGCAAGCATGAGCAGAGGGCAGAGGGAGAGAGAGAAGCAGGCTCCCTGCTAACCAGGAAGTCCAAAGTGGGATTCAATCCCAAGAGCCTGGGATCATTAACTGAGCTGAAGGCATACACTTAACAACTGAGCCACCCAGACACCCCTGTTAAAGGTGTTTTTCTGCAATGCAGTCATTTTAATCTTATTCATATCCAGGTATGGTTTATAGTTATAGTTTCATATTTAGAATAATTTCTAATTTGGTTATAAGTAGACATTAAAACACATATTTGTGCACTTTAATTTCTATTAATGTTATGATAATTATTTTAAAATATGCTATAAAATGATATTATGGCCAGATATCCATACCATGAGAGAATAAAAAAAAGATTTTATACAAAATGAGAAATATTTCAATACTAAATTCAATATAAATGTAATCCAATTCAGTTTAGCTATGTAAGGTACATTAATGAGGAAAAAAAGTTTGGAAGAAAATACACAAACACCATCACAGATTCTTAGGGTGATAATTATGGGGCTTTATATTTTCTCTTGTTTTCCCCCCACAAACTAATATTTTAAAATTCTTTTGACTTTTCTATGAATTTTTCATATAATGTGTGTACAGAAAAAAAGAGTTTCAGGTTTTCCTTAGCTCATAATAAATGTCAAGAAATATATATAATCACTCTCTCATACAGATGTCTCAGATACCTAGCTCTTTCTTAAAGCGTCTGCAAGTATGAGGAATAGTGTTGTCAGATTTTTCCGTTACTTTTCTATATTTCCTGAAATAAATAGTCTGGTTACAGGTATTTTTAAAAGTAAGATGTTATTTCCCGAGAAGGGATAATGAATCAAGAGAGGTAAATCAGGGGATGCAAATGCTCCGGGCAGAGTAAAGGTGAGACCCACGCACATGGGGACACTGACCTCAGATGGCCTATGTGACAAGCACAAGCAAACAGGGGAATCTAAAGCAATGACGGTAGAACTTCATCAAGTGCCATGTTCTGTTAAAGAAGACCATAGCTGGGCAGCTAGGTGGCTCAGTCGGTTGAGCATCTGCCTTCGGCTCAGGTCATGATCCCAGAGTCCTGGGATCGAGTCCCGCATCCATCTCCCGGCTCAGCAGGAAGCCTGCTTCTCCCTCTCCTCCCCATTTGTGCTCTCTCTCACTATCTCTGTCACTGTCTCTGTCGCTCTCAAATATAAAATCTTATAAAAAAAAAAAAGACCATAGTTTAACACATGATAGCTACATGTATGGTGAGCAGTTCATAAACATACAGCATGGCTGAACCACTATGTTGTTCACCTGAATCTAATGGAACGCTGTGGGCCAACTACACTTTTTTTTAAAAAGACCATTTCTATAGTAAAGTAAGAAGAGGCATTCCCATTCTCAGAAGCAGTGACTCTACTGAAAGTGAAGGTACTTGTTCTTAAAGAATCTTCTTTTTTTTTTTTTTTAATTTTTTATTTTTTATAAACATATATTTTTATCCCCAGGGGTACAGGTCTGTGAATCACCAGGTTTACACACTTCACAGCACTCACTT
>NW_026740490.1:5134-8256 GCF_022355385.1 Mustela nigripes | reverse complement strand
TTTTTAAGCGTTGTGGGGAATGAAGGGACAGAATTTAAATTCAGCTTTATAAAAGATTGGATAATATGTTGCTACAAAGAAGGCTCCTCTGAGTAACATAGAAATGAACATGGTAGCAGAAAGTGGAAAAAGGTTACATCTCTTGTGAGCTCACGTTCTCTGAAACCCTGTCACTTAGTGGAGACAGTAACTGTTCAATGAATAGCAAAAGGTAGTCTTTCAGATTCCCGGGATTTTCACTAAGAATCCTAAATGGATTTTTTAAAAAATATGTAAAGAATGTCTACAGTGCAAGTACATGAAAATAACTGACATTTTGGAGAGAATATTTTAATCAGCAGAGAAAGTAAAAATGAAAAAAGTTCCACGATCAGAGTAATCATATGGGATTAAAAAATAAAAGATAAAAAAAAACTTTTTAAAGGACTTTTTTTTTTAAAGGACTTTAAACAAAAGTCCTTTTTAAGAGACAGTTGGTTGTTTAAACCAAAAGTACAACTCACTAAGAGAATCGCCACATTATTTATTGGGGTAGAAGGACCTAGAATGTGGAAAGGCCCATTCTGCAGAGGAAAAAATAGAATCACTAACAGGCCTCATAGCTTCCACATCCAGTGGCTAGAATCCCTGCCTCATGAGACCCTGTGCTAGAAGGCCGCTAGATGCATCTCAAATATGTTAGTCTTTCTTTGAAGCCAACAAGTGTTTTCCCAGTAAAGAGCACAGTAACAATAAGTCACTTTAAGTTATAATGATTATAGATATCTTTAAAAGCCTTGTCAAGTTCCTTTTTGAGTAACCCTCACCCCACACTTAGAGAAATTTATCTGTGGTTCACCTCTTTGAAATACTTCATTGTTGTTCCACATTTACCATAGCCAAAAAAAAAAAAAAAAAAAGCTTTTTATTAACAAAGTGTTCAGAAGAGGGCGCCATTGTAAACATTGAGTGTTTTAGCTGCTGGAATAGTTTTGTTGAAGAAACAGCGGAAAGCACTCATGTCAGAAAGAGCCAAGGGCTGGAGGGATTTTTAAATTACAAAAACCGAACCAAATCAAACCAAAACAAAAATCAAAACAAAGGCCAAGATTTCAAGTTTGCTACTAAAGCTATGACATTCTCCTAAGTCATGCGAGTGAATTGATCAATATATTTATATATTTATATGTGAAGGAGAAGGAACTTTTGATGCAGCAAATCCTCGTTGATTAAAAATTACCAGATATGGGGGCTCCTGTGTGGCTCAGGGGTTTAGGCCTCTGCCTTTGACTCAGGTCAAGATTTCAGGGTCCTGGGATGGAGCCCCACATCGGGCTCTCTGCTTGAGAGGAGCCTGCTTCCCACCCCCACCCCTCTGCCTGCGTCTCTACCTACTTGTGATCTGTCAAATGGGTAAATAAGATCGTTAAAAAAAGAATTACTAGGTGTGAAATACATCGAGGGTATGGGAAGGAAAATGATTTCACCTGATCTGACTAGGAAGTGGTTGAAGCCTGAATTAAAGTGCTATAAAAAGAGTAAAGCCCTGGGAAATATATGGGGAAAAAATCCCTAGAAAAACAGCAATAATAACTGGCTGCTCTTTATTGATCCAGATCCTGCGGTAGGCAAAGAAGAGCTGGTTTTAGCCAGAGGATGATCTCCGTTTGTCTTCATGATCTGCCATTTCCTGCGAGCCAGGCATGGGGCTCTGCACTAGAGCTGCAAATGCTGGGGGGCCCTCACTGTCCCTTTTCTCTTCTCAGCGGGACAACGGGCATGTCCATGGTGCAGTGTGACAGGCTTTAAAACAGGGAGATAAAAGACTTCCAAGGGTAGGTTGGAGCTTGGAAAAGCCTCATAGGAACAGATTTTCAGGGGAGGTGATAGACAAGGGCAAAGCGAAGAATGAGGATGAGTGTGTCAAGTTTCAAAGTGCCAGGAGGCAGCACAGTGCTATCGGGAAAATACAGCAAGTTCATTACAATGGACAGCTGATCTGGCAGCATCACCTGGGGATGGAGGCTGAGCCCCAGGGTTAACACTGGGGGTGAGATGGTTTGTATACTATGCCGAGGAGGTGAGGTACTACACTGTGGGGGCACAGGGAGCTACTGGAGGATTTCAAATATCAGAATCCTAACCATAATAGAGTATTTAATTGCATCCTAGCTTTCATCAAGGGTAACATGCACTACAGTTTATGATCGACTAAGAGAGAAATGCTCTCAGTTAAACTAGGATATGTCATCAAGTGCAAGGTGAGTGCCACTGTAAGAGATATTAAAATGGGGGGGAGGACAAATCTTAGACAAGTAAATTGTGGTACTAAAAAAATTAAGAAAGGTCGAACACTTGGATCAACTAAAAAAGTGTTTATTGCTTACCATGTGCCCCAAAGTATATTAAGTCTTAGAACAAGAGACGTTCTCATCTTGATGCCCCGCAGCTGTTAGACGCAAGGTACAGAGGACAGTAGCCAACGACCAGCAGGCTCCAAGTGCCATGTGCAGACTCTAAGAGCAACTGCCTTTGAGAGAGGAAACGGTTGAGACTGGGCTTTCTGAGGTAGAGAATTATTAGCTGGGAAAGTAGGAAAATTGACACAGAATCGGAATTGATGCCCCTACATGACAGAGTTGGTGAAACTTCCCTTCTCAGAGATCTTGAGGCTCCTCAGAATTGTATTTTTCATTTTGGACAGAACATTCAGGATAAATATGATCTGTTCGAGTTCCTGGTTCTCTCATTAGGACTGTTTCTTAGGCTTCACTGGCACAAGAAAAGGGTTTTGATAGTCCAGGGTAAATCCTGACAGAAACAAAGCACGGTATCTATGAAAAACTAACCACTCAGAAGAGAACAACAGATAAAAGGCCAGGCCGACCTGACCCTGCAGGATAGGTAAGGTTGGTCCAGCAACAGGGGTAGAGGTGAAGTGCCCATCTCCTGCTAGAAGAGCTAGAGAAGCCCCCTTCCGGAGAGACCACCAGGAGAGGAGAGCAGTAGGTGCTGATTATGAAGAATATTTTAATCAGCAGAGAAGGTCAAAATGACAAAGTTCCAGGATCAGAGTAAACATATGGGATTAAAAAATTAAAAAAAAAGATTTTTTTGAAAGGACTTTTTTTTTTTTTAAAGGA
>NW_026740490.1:0-5034 GCF_022355385.1 Mustela nigripes | reverse complement strand
AGAGCAGTAGGTGCTGATTATGAAGAATATTTTAATCAGCAGAGAAGGTCAAAATGACAAAGTTCCAGGATCAGAGTAAACATATGGGATTAAAAAATTAAAAAAAAAGATTTTTTTGAAAGGACTTTTTTTTTTTTTAAAGGACTTTAAACGAAAGTCCTTTTTAAGAGACAGTTGGCTGTTTAAACCAAAAGTACAACTCACTGAGAGAATCGCCGCATTATTTATTGGGGTAGAGAAGACCTGGAATGTAGAAAGACCCATTCTGCAGAGGAAAAAATAGAATCACTAACAGGCCTCATGCCTTGCACAGCCAGTGGCTAGAATCCCTGCCTCATGAGACCCTGTGCTAGAAGGCTGCTAGAACCATCTCAACTATGTTGGTCTTTCTTGGAAGCCAACAAGTGTTCACCCAGTTCAGAGCAGGGTAACTATCAGTCACGTTATGTTATAATGATTGTCGATATATTTAAAAGACTTTTCAAGTTCCTTTTTGAGTAACCCTCACCACACCCTTAGAAAAATTTATCTGTGGTTCACCTCTTTGAAATACCTCATTATTGTTCCACATTTACCATAGCCAAAAAAAAAAAAAAAAGCTTTTTATTAACAAAGTGTTCAGAAGGGGACTCCACTGTAAACAATGAGAGTTTTCGCTGCCGGGATAGTTTTGTTGCAGAAACAGCTGAAAGCACTCAGGTCAGACAGAGCCAAGGGATGGAGGGATTTTTAAATTACAAAAACCGAACCAAATCAAACCAAAACAAAAATCAAAACCAATGGCCAAGATTTCAAGTTTGCTCTAACTTTATGACATTCTGCTAAGACATGTGAGTGTCTTGATCAATATATTTATATATTTATATTTGAAGAAGAAGGAACTATTTGATGCAGCAAATCCTCGTTGATTAAAAATTACCAGATATGGGCGCTCCTGGGTGGCTCAGTGATTTAGGCCTCTGACTTCGGCTCAGGTCATGATTTCAGGGTCCTGGGATGGAATCCCACATCAGGCTCTCTGCTCAGCGTGGAGCCTGCATTGCCCCCCTCTAATAATAACTGCCTTCACTTGATGTTATTCTGTAACATAAATCCTACGATCAAGTTTCAATTTTAAATTCTTACAATTTTAAATTCTTAAATCCGGAACACCTGGGTGGTTCAGTGGGTTAAGCCTCTGCCTTCGGTTCAGGTCATGATCCCAGGTGCCTGGGATCAAGTCCCGGGTCAGACTCTGCTCAGCGGGGAGCCTGCTTCCCTCCTCTCTCTCTCTGCTTGCCTCTCTGCCTACTTGTGATATCTGTCTGTCAAATACATAATAAGGTCTTAAAAAGGAAAAAAAAAACATTTAAATTCTTAAATCCTTATGAAGAAGCATCATTTGGAGGGAGCAGTTTTCATAATTTATCATCCATCAGCCTTTTTTTAAGATTTTATTTATTTATTGGACACAGAGAGAGAGAGAGAGTGAGAGAGAGAGATTACAAGTAAGCAGAGAGGCAGGCAAGCAGGGAGGGAAGCAGTCTTCCTTTTGAGCAGAGCCCGATGTGGGGCTGGATCCCAGGACCCAGAGACCATGACTTGAGATGAAGGCAGAGGCTTAACCCACCACCCACGTGATGAGAGAGCCCCTCAGGTGCCCCTCATCCATCAGCCTTAATTGTTTGGAGGAAAATGTGTGGATGAATAATGCCTTAGGGAGCTAATCTCTCTAAAGAATTTTCAAGTCTTTACCCCTTCAAGGTTTTTGCACAGTTCTGATAGCCTCTAAACATCCAGCTGATTTCTACAGTGACAGGTCTGTTAAAAACTGTCTTCAAACCAGGAATAGAGCTTAAAACATACCAGTCAAGAGCAACTTTGAGTCTTTTAAGGAATTTATCATCATTTATTTGTTTTTGGTTCATATCTGGAATAGTTCTATATTACACTTGCATAATTTCTCCAGAGGTGACTTTGAAGGAGGCATTCAGTTCCAGCTAGTTCCATATTTTGGCAAGAACTATAATTCTATATAAAAAAAGAACATATTTTAGAGCGACTGAGTGGCTCAGTGGGTTAAAATCTCTGCCTTCGGCTCAGGTTATGATTCCACGTTCCTGGGATTCAGTCCCACAGTGGGCTCTCTTCTCAGCAGGGAGCCTGCTTCCATTCCTCTCTCTCTGCTTGCCTCTCTGCCTTCCTGTGATCTCTGTCAAGGAAATAAATAAAATTTAAAAAAAAACATGTTTTATTCCAATTATTCATGTTTATTAACTAAGATATCACAATACAAATAATACAAACAGTTGCTCTTTATTAATACTTTCAACCAAGATCAAAAAATATGTCATATTTTCTCCAAAAATTTTATATCAACTGATAGGTCAGATATATATAAAATTACATTTAAAGTTTTAAAAATATCACCAAATATTATCATTTAAATGCAAATTTCAAAGAAAATCTACTTTTCAAAACACGACTTTTTATCCTATTTTTTTTTAATTTAGTCGACAACTGATAAATTGTTAAGCTAGACTACAAATGTTAGATCGAAAAAATGATTAATAGATGTAGCTTCAAAATATTATGTTCCATTAAAAATGATTTAGTCTTTGATAAACATCTGTTTGGTAATATGTTGTATCCAGATACAGTAAATTAATGACATATATAAAAATATAGGGAAATGACAACTTCCGTTCCATAATGAGTAGAGCTTTTAAAATGGTCTCATGAGGCAGGGATTCTAGCCACTGGATGTGGAAGGCATGAGGCCTGTTAGTGATTCTATTTTTTCCTCTGCAGAATGGGTCTTTCTACATTCCAGGTCCTTTCTACCCCAGTAAATAATGCGGCGATTGTCTCAGTGAGTTGTACTTTTGGTTTAAACAGCCAACTGTCTCTTAGAAAGGACTTTCGTTTAAAGTCCTTTAAAAAAAAAAGTCTTTCAAAAAAATCTTTTTTTTTTCTATTTTTTAATCCCATATTATTACTCTGATCCTGGAACTTTGTCATTTTGACCTTCTCTGCTGATTAAAATATTCTTCATCATCAGAACCTACTGCTCTCCTCTGCTGGTGGTCTCTCCGGAAGGGGGCTTCTCTAGCTCTTCTAGCAGGAGATGGGCACTTCCCCTCTACCCCTGTTGCTGGACCAACCTTACCTATCCTGCAGCGTCAGGTCGGCCTGGCCTTTTATCTGTTGTTCTCTTCTGAGTGGTTAGTTTTTCATAGATACTGTGCTTTGCTTCTGTCAGGATTTACCCTGGACTATCAAAACCCTTTTCTTGTGCCAGTGAAGCCTAAGAAACAGTCCTAATGAGAGAACTAGGAACTCGAACAGATCATATTTATCCTGAATGTTCCGTCCAAAATGAAAAATACAATTCTGAGGAGCCTCAAGATCTCTGAGAAGGGAAGATTCACCAACTCTATCATGTAGGGACATCAATTCCGATACTGTGTCAATTTTCCTAATTTCCCAGCTAGTAATTCTCTACCTCAGAAAGCCCAATCTCAACCGTTTCCTCTCTCAAACGCAGTTGCTCTTAGAGTCTGCACATGGCAATAGGGGCCTGTTGGTCATTGGCTACTGCCCTCTGTACCTTGGGTCTAACAGCTGCGGGACATCAAGATGAGAACGTCTCTTGTTCTAAGACTTAATATAGTTTGTGGCACATGGGAAGCAATAATCACTTTTTTAGTTGATCCAAGTGTTCGACCTTTCTTAATTATTCTAGTACCACAGTGTACTTGTTCTAAGATTTGTCCTCCCCCCCATTTTAATATCTCTTACAGTGGCACTCACCTTGCACTTGATAACATATCCTAGTTTAACTGACAGCATTTCTCTTTCTTAGTCGAACATTAACTATAGTGTATCTTACCCTTGATGAAAGCTAGGATGCAATTAAATACTCTATTATGGTTACGATTCTGATATTTTAAATCCTCCCGTAGCTCCCTGTGCTCCCACAGTGTAGTACCTCACCTCCTTGGCATAGTATACAAACCATCTCACCCCCAGTGTTAACCCCGGGGCTCAGCCTCCATCCCCAGGTGATGCTGCCAGGTCCGCTGTCGGTTGTCATGAACTTGCTGTAGTTTCTCGAATGCACTGTGCTGTCCTGGCACTTTAAAACTTGACACACTCATCCTCATTCTTCGCTTTGCCCTTGTCTATCACCTCCCCTACAAATCTGTTCCTACATGGCTTTTCCCAGCTCCAACCTACTTTTGGCAGTCTTTTATCTCCCTGTGGTAAAGCCTGTCACACTGCACCATGGACATGCCCGTTGTCCCGCTGAGAAGAGAAAAGGGACAGTGAGGGCCCCCCAGCATTTGCAGTTCTAGTGCTGAGCCCCATGCCTGGCTTGCTTGAAATGCCAGATCATGAAGACAAACGGAGATCATCCTCTGGCTAAAACCAGCTCTTCTTTGCCTACGGCAGGATCTGGATCAATAAAGAGCAGCCAGTTATTGTTACTGTTTTTCTAGGGATTTTTTCCCCATATATTTCCCAGGTCTTTACTCTTTTTATAGCACTTTAATTCAGGCTTCAACCACTTCCTAGTCAGATCAGGTGAAATCTTTTTCCTTCCCATACCCTCGATGTATTTCACACCTAGTAATTCTTTTTTTAAAGATCTTATTTACCCATTTGACAGATCACAAGTAGGTAGAGAGGCAGGCAGAGAGAGGGGGGAATGCAGGATCCCCGCTGAGCAGAGAGGCAGATGTGGGGCTCCATCCCAAGACCCTGAAATCATGACCTGAGCCGAAGGCAGAGGCCTAAACCACTGAGCCACCCAGGAGCCCCCATATCTCATAATTTTTTATCAACGTGGATTTGATGCATCAAATAGTTCCTTCTTCTTCAAATATAAATATATAAATATATTGATCAAGTCACGCGCATGTCTTAGGAGAATGTCATACCTTTAGTAGCAAACTTGAAATCTTGGCCATTGGTTTTGATTTTTGTTTTGGTTTGATTTGGTTCCGTTTTTGTAATTTTAAAAATCCCTCCATCCCTTGGCTCTGTCTGACC
>NW_026740489.1:0-8257 GCF_022355385.1 Mustela nigripes | reverse complement strand
TATCTTAATGATTGCAAACTCAGGAATGGTGGTGGTTGCTGTCTTTCTTGTCCTGGTGGCTTCTTACATTCTCATATTATACAATCTTAGGACATACTCTTCTGTAGGGAGACGCAAAGCTCTTTCAACCTGCAGCTCTCATGTAATGGTTGTCATCTTATTCTTTGTGCCTTGTATCTATATTTATGTTCTACCTGCCGGGAGTGAGAACAAGGATAAGGAAGTCTCTGTGTTTTATACTGTGATTGCTCCCATGCTGAATCCTCTCATCTATACCCTGAGAAACATGGAGATGAGAATTGCCATGGGGAAGGTGTGGTCTAAAATGATACATTCAAAATTCTGGTGGGGACACCTTGGTGGTTCATGTGGCTCAGGTCATGATCAGGATCATGGGACCAAGCCCTGCATAGGGCTTTCTAACTAGCATGGAACCTGCTTCTCCCTCTGCCACCCACCCCCTGGTTTTTCTATGTCAAATAAATAAATAAAATCTTTAAAAAAAATTCAGGTAAAGATGATATTTGTTTTACTTCTCACCCTGTGTTCCTAGCGCATTTATTATTTGAGATGTTGTAGAAGATATATAGCTTTCTTGGGGAGTTGGACTAAATGATCTCTAACATTTTAAGAGTCAAAGAAGAAAGTTACTATAGTTCAGATTGCAATCTGCATGCTAAAGTTTCCAACTAGTGGCAGATGTGGTTGAATGGGTTTGAGGAATGCTAGAAATGATTTTCTAAAACACATAGCACAGCCCTTTCCAAAAATATAGATGGAACCCTATTTTCCTTGAATAAAATCCAAACTTCTCTCTTGCTTATCAAAATTCGTCCTGGCCAAATTTGCTAATCCCAGAAGGCATTACATTGGTAGAATTATGGCATTACAATGACACGTTGGGAGGTCAGGGAGAGCTGGGTGATTGCTGACTCGGGTACATTTTCATCTTTGGGTCTTGGCAATTTGCTTTAATTATATATGCATTCTCATTTTTCAAATGTCTACGAAATGCATAACATTGTTCTGTATAAAGTTGTAGCAGTACTTTGGCTAACACATGTGAAGATTTTGCTAGGACATATGGCTACTGGAAACACGTTATATATCTTTCCTCTTTCTTTACCTTTCTTCTTCTTTTTTTTTTTTTTTTCTTTGCTAGGATGCTTTCAACCAACTACACCCAACTCCACATTCTTCAAACATACTCTAAAGTCTATCAGCTATATGTTTCTTCTATCTTTCCTGCTTATAATGCTGCCCCCACTCTGCGTTAGAGTTCATGTCTTTTTTTTTCTTTTTTTAAGATTTTAATTATTTATTTGACAGACAGAGATCACAAGTAGGCAGAGAGGCAGGCAGAGAGAGAGGAGAAAGAAGGCTCCCAGCTGAGCAGAGAGCCTGATGCGGGGCTCAATCCCAGACCCTGGGATCATGACCTGAGCCAAAGGCAGAGGCTTTAACCCACTGAGCCACCCCGGTGCCCTTGAGTTCATGTCTTAAATGTAAGTCACAAGCCTGATATTTTCTTTTTCCAGAAGTTTTTGCCAATTCACAGATAGACCAGAAGTATTTCTGATTTTTCTCTGTTCTTTTGTTGTTATGAAACTGTATATTTACTCCTTTTAAATTAATCATCTGCCCCATATTAGTATTTTTTCTTATGTTTTCCTGGTTTGAGTCAACTCAGCCGAAGATGCACTATATCTTCATTTTTCTTTTATCCATTTTCCAGCAATGAACCCACACAAATTAATAAATAAACAATTAATGAATTAATTTAATAAATGACTTTATTGTTTGTTCTCACTACCCAGAACTTCCCGTTACACTATGAACTATCATTAATTAATAAAATATGTAATATCAGAAAGTTAAAAAATTCAACATACATTTCATGTAGCTATCAGGGAATGAATGAAAACTGGCTGAATCTCAGCCACCTATTGGGTCTTTTTACTTATTTTCTGCATTTGGAGGTGCTACTATTTTAATTTTCAGTTATCCCTTGTCTTTTTAATCACATAATCAAGTCAGCTCTGTGTTTTGGTTCCCATTTGGGAAGACATTTCTCTCTGCCAAAGCACTTGCCTTTTCTCAGCAGAATGATTGTATTGTTTCCACACACAGTTTTCTCAACTGAATTACTTCTGCCCCACAGCCAAGAAGAAGTCTAGGTAAAACCATAAATGAGATAATGCTTGTCTTTAATGTCAGGAAAGTTTCTTTTAGTATTTCTGCTCTTAAACTTTTCAGAAACCTAACTAATTATATTTTGTTTTGTTTTGTTTTGTTTTTTCTTCATGGGTCTATGAAACCTATGGAATATCAAGGGAAAACATTCTGCCTCTTTCATAGGAAATTAAGTCTGTCTAGTATAGTTTTGTTTGACCTGGTTTAACCTATTAATTTTCCAAAAAATATATGGATTATTTTTAAAAGTATAGAATTGTAATATTTCTACCTTATATGTGTGATCATTTTTGTCTTTCTGTGTCTGTGGTATGTGATGTTTTGAGGACCTTCAGGATGGGTCAGAGGAAATACTCAACCCATCAGAAAGAATGCTACACAACAGAACCAAAATCTTTTCTGATTTGATTTCTTTTCTCAAGAATATGTAATATTTTTTGGCAAAAAATATAAAACTATTATATAGTAAGCCCATCAAAAATATATTGAACCTAGATTAGTTATCCACTTGTAAGTTGTTCTCTCTAGAATTCACTTTCCAACCTATACCTAATGCCTTCAAAAATACATGAAATCTCAGTTTTGGAAGTAAGCTCATACAACCCATAAAACAAATGGTTTTAGAAGGGAATTAGAAAAGAAGAAAAATATACCAAAATCAGTTCTCAGAAGAGTGAGTTAATATGAACTGAGACAAATGCAGGGATTGAGGTGATACATGAGGTACTTGTACACATCTCTAAGGAGAATGCTTATATGTTTGTGTGTGTTATTGGTAGACTTATGACCAACTATCTCCTGTGTATTGAAACAAGGTCTGAGTGAAGCTTGGTCAAAAGCATGTGTTATGTTGAAATGGACAAACAGTAAAACACTGAGTTTTGATATCCAACATTCTGAAGTACTAGACTTTCTTATTTACTCAGAGTTACTACACTGTCCAAGCTGGAGGCAAGTAGTAAACATATAAAAACCAGCTCCTTTCACTCATAGAAGGCACACAGTTCTTTTCCTTAGTCTTATTTAGTACCTCTTTGGGAAAATCTTTTTAACTTCTAGGGGACCGTGTTTTTATTAGAACCAGAGAACTAACATTACTTAACTCACAGGATGCACTATTAGGAGATGCAATGATACAATAAACTTAAAACACAAAATAATCTCTGGATAAATTGTTTATTATTATTATTATTATTATTATTATTATTATTATTATTTTGTATCTGATAAGATTCAGTAAAATTTGATCTCCTTAAGTTTAACATGTATAAAGGATTTTTTTTAAAGATTTTATTTATTTAGTTAACAGAGAAATCACAGGTAGGCAGAGAGAGAGGGGGAAGCAGGCTCCCAACTGAGCAGAGAGTCCTACATGGGGCTTGATCCCAGGACCTTGAGATCATGACTTGAGCCAAAACCAGAGGTCCAACCCACTGAGCCACCGGCATCCCAAGGAAATTTTTTATATATGGTTTGTATATGATGGAAAAATTGTTCCCAGAATATCAATGTGTACATTTCTGGTGAACAAAATAACCTGTACAATTGAACTTACTTTGGGCCAGGACAAATGGTAAACAGAATTGCTGGGCATTGAGTGCTGATTTCTCCTCATAGTTTCTTATATTCTCACTTAATGATATAACATTTTTACCTAGCATGTGTATGAAGAATGGATTGTTTATTCTTTTACCTTTCTTTTACTTCTGTCCTCCATTCCTCAGTCATCTATTTCATCACTGTTAGTCCCTAGCAATAAATAACTCCACTTGATAGTGGCTCGCTATTTTTTTTCTCTTTTTTTCTTTATTTAATTTTTTATTTTTTATAAACATATATTTTTATCCCCAGGGGTACAGGTCTGTGAATCACCAGGTTTACACACTTCACAGCACTCACCAAAGCACATACCCTCCCCAATGTCCATAATCCCACCCCCTTCTCACAAACCCCCTCCCCCCAGCAACCCTCAGTTTGTTTTGTGAGATTAAGAGTCACTTATGGTTTGTCTCCCTCCCAATCCCATCTTGTTTCATTTATTCTTCTCGTACCTACTTAAGCCCCCATGTTGCATCACCACTTCCTCATATCAGGGAGATCATATGATAGTTGTCTTTCTCCGCTTGAATTATTTCGCTAAGCATGATACGCTCTAGTTCCATCCATGCTGTCACAAATGGCAAGATTTCATTTCTTTTGATGGCTGCATAGTATTCCATTGTGTATATATACCACCTCTTCTTGATCCATTCATCTGTTGATGGACATCTAGGTTCTTTCCATAGTTTGGCTATTGTGGACATTGCTGCTATAAACATTCGGTTGCACGTGCCCCTTTGGATCACTATGTTTGTATCTTTAGGGTAAATACCCAATAGTGCAATTGCTGGGTCATAGGGCAGTTCTATTTTCAACATTTTGAGGAACCTCCATGCTGTTTTCCAGAGTGGCTGCACCAGCTTGCATTCCCACCAACAGTGTAGGAGGGTTCCCCTTTCTCCGCATCCTCGCCAGCATCTGTCATTTCCTGACTTGTTTGTTTTAGCCATTCTGACTGGTGTGAGGTGATATCGCATTGTGGTTTTGATTTGTATTTCCCTGATGCTGAGTGATATGGAGCACTTTTTCATGTGTCTGTTGGCCATCTGGATGTCTTCTTTGCAGAAATGTCCGTTCATGTCCTCTGCCCATTTCTTGATTGGATAATTTGTTCTTTGGGTGTCGAGTTTGCTAAGTTCTTTATAGATTCTGGACACTAGTCCTTTATCTGATATGTCGTTTGCAAATATCTTCTCCCATTCTGTCAGTTGTCTTTTGATTTTGTTAACTGTTTCCTTTGCTGTGCAAAAGCTTTTGATCTTGATGAAATCCCAATAGTTCATTTTTGCCCTTGCTTCCCTTGCCTTTGGCGTTGTTCCTAGGAAGATGTTGCTGCGGCTGAGGTCGAAGAGGTTGCTGCCTGTGTTCTCTCAAGGATTTTGATGGATTCCTTTTGCACATTGAGGTCCTTCATCCATTTTGAGTCTATTTTCGTGTGGGGTGTAAGGAAATGGTCCAATTTCATTTTTCTGCATGTGGCTGTCCAATTTTCCCAGCACCATTTATTGAAGAGGCTGTCTTTTTTCCACTGGACATTCTTTCCTGCTTTGTCGAAGATTAGTTGACCATAGAGTTGAGGGTCTATTTCTGGGCTCTCTATTCTGTTCCATTGATCTATGTGTCTGTTTTTGTTCCAGTACCATGCTGTCTTGATGATGAGAGCTTTGTAATAGAGCTTGAAGTCCGGAATTGTGATGCCACCAACGTTGGCTTTCTTTTTCAATATCCCTTTGGCTATTCGAGGTCTTTTCTGGTTCCATATAAATTTTAGAATTATTTGTTCCATTTCTTTGAAAAAGATGGATGGTACTTTGATAGGAATTGCATTAAATGTGTAGATTGCTTTAGGTAGCATAGACATTTTCACAATATTTATTCTTCCAATCCAGGAGCATGGAACATTTTTCCATTTCTTTGTGTCTTCCTCAATTTCTTTCATGAGTACTTTATAGTTTTCTGAGTATAGATTCTGTGTCTCTTTGGTTAGGTTTATTCCTAGGTATCTTATGGTTTTGGATGCAATTGTAAATGGGATTGACTCCTTAATATCTCTTTCTTCTGTCTTGCTGTTGGTGTAGAGAAATGCAACTGATTTCTGTGCATTGATTTTATATCCTGACACTTTACTGAATTCCTGTATAAGTTCTAGCAGTTTTGGAGTGGAGTCTTTTGAGTTTTCCACATATAGTATCAGATCATCTGCGAAGAGTGATAATTTGACTTCTTCTTTGCCAATTTGGATGCCTTTAATTTCCTTTTGTTGTCTGATTGCTGAGGCTAGGACCCCTAGTACTATGTTGAATAGCAGTGGTGATAATGGACATCCCTGCCGTGTTCCTGACCTTAGCGGAAAAGCTTTCAGTTTTTCTCCATTGAGAATGATATTTGCGTTGGGTTTTTCATAGATGGCTTTGATGATATTGAGGTATGTGCCCTCTATCCCTACACTTTGAAGAGTTTTGATCAGGAAGGGATGCTGTACTTTGTCAAATTCTTTTTCAGCAAATATTGAGAGTATCATATGGTTCTTGTTCTTTCTTTTATTGATGTGTTGTATCACATTGACTGATTTGCGGATGTTGAACCAACCTTGCAGCCCTGGAATAAATCCCACTTGGTCATGGTGAATAATCTTTTTAATGTACTGTTGAATCCTATTGGCTAGTATTTTTTGAGTATTTTCGCATCTGTGTTCAACAAAGATATTGGTCTATAGCTCTCTTTTTTGGTGGGATCCTTGTCTGGTTTTGGGATCAAGGTAATGCTGGCCTCATAAAATGAGTTTGGAAGTTTTCCTTCCATTTCTATTTTTTGGAACAGTTTCAGGAGAATAGGAATTAGTTCTTCTTTAAATGTTTGGTTGAATTCCCCCGGGAAGCCGTCTGGCCCTGGGCTTTTGTTTGTTTGGAGATTTTTAATGACCGTTTCAATCTCCTTACTGGTTATGGGGCTGTTCAGGCTTTCTATTTCTTCCTGGTTCAGTTGTGGTAGTTTATATTTTTCTAGGAATGCATCCATTTCTTCCAGATTGTCAAATTTATTGGTATAGAGTTTCTCATAGTATGTTCTTATAATAGTTTGTATTTCTTTGGTGTTAGTTGTGATCTCTCCTCTTTCATTCATGATTTTATTTATTTGGGTCCTTTCTCTTTTCTTTTTGATAAGTCGGGCCAGGGGTTTATCAATTTTATTAATTCTTTCAAAGAACCAGCTCCTACTTTCGTTGATTTGTTCTATTGTTTTTTTGGTTTCTATTTCATTGATTTCTGCTCTGAACTTTATGATTTCTCTTCTCCTGCTGGGCTTAGGGTTTCTTTCTTGTTCTTTCTCCAGCTCCTTTAGATGTAGGGTTAGGTTGTGTACCTGAGACCTTTCTTGTTTCTTGAGAAAGGCTTGTACCACTATATATTTTCCTCTCAGGACTGCCTTTGTTGTGTCCCACAGATTTTGAACCGTTGTATTTACATTATCATTTGTTTCCATGATTTTTTTCAATTCTTCTTTAATTTCCCGGTTGACCCATTCATTCTTTAGAAGGATGCTGTTTAGTCTCCATGTATTTGGGTTCTTTTCAAATTTCCTTTTGTGGTTGAGTTCTAGCTTTAGAGCATTGTGGTCTGAAAATATGCAGGGAATGATGCGGGTCGCTATTTTATTAATATTTCTAATCTATCCATAATGGTTACTCTAGATAATGATGTGTATTGAACTGTATTGCATGTGTTTGTTTCTTTTTGTATTTTCCCATTTCAGAGTTTTTTGAGGCTAATATAAAAGGAATTTCCAAAATGGAGCAAGCAAGCCTATTTAAGAAAGTTTTTTTTTTTTTCTTTTTCTTTATAGGATCAGGAGTTCATAAGTGAGGAAGAATTTATGCATGGCCCCATTAGAGAACCCATGATGATTTCTGAATCTTTCAGAGAGCTGCCAGCTCCAGCCTGGACTTCACTACCTCCTTGCCTTGACACCTGAATCATTGCTTCCTTTACTTCTAGAGGAGCTTTAAAATCTCATTTGCATATTACCCCAACCAATCCAAGTAACCATAATTCCAATCTCTGTTTTACATAGAGGACCTGAATGACAATTAGACTCATAGCCTTTCACCTGTATAACTCTGCTTCTCTTTGATTTCTTGAAAACAAAATTTAGGTTTCTACCTGGATCTGTATCTCTCAAATAGGTATTTTAATTGCCCAAATAAATGTATGTCTTTGTTTTCAGTGAAGTCGTTCTTAACCAGCACTACCCTAATGCTATTCCACACTGTATTATTTTAATTCAGAAAGCAAGATGAATGCAAGTCAGGCAGAGTTTCTGAATTGTTCTTTCTGACTAGAGCATTATGAAGCCTTCTGTGAAAGTGCTTGACACAAGCCAACAAAAAGAAAAACAGTAAAGTTATATCCAGAAATTGTCCACAGGTACCCGAGTCAATACCATGGAGAGCAACACAGAGGATTTT
>NW_026740488.1:2459-8258 GCF_022355385.1 Mustela nigripes | reverse complement strand
GTTTTTGTGCCAGTACCATACTGTCTTGATGATGACAGCTTTGTAATAAAGCTTGAAGTCTGGAATTGTGGTGCCACCAACATTGGCTTTCTTTTTCAACATTCTTCTGGCTATTCAAGGTCTTTTCTGGTTCCATATAAATTTTAGAATTCTTTGTTCCATTCCTTTGACAAAAATGGGTGGGATTTTGATAGGGATTGCATTAAACGTGTAGATTGCATAGACATTTTCACAATATTTGTTCTTCCAATCTATGAGCATGGAACATTTTTCCATTTCTTTGTGTCTTCATCAATTTCTTTCATGAGTACTTTATAGTTTTCTGAGATAGATTCTTAGCCTCTTTGGTTAGGTTTATTCCTAGATATCTCAATCATTCCTAGGTAGGCTTTGGGTGCAATTGTAAATGGGATTGAGTCCTTAATTTCTCTTTCTTCTGTCTTGTTGTTAGTGTAAAGAAATGCAACTGATTTCTGTGCATTGGTTTTATATCCTTACACTTTACTGAATTCCTGAATGAGTTCTAGAAGTTTCGAAGTGGAGTCTTTTGGGTTTTCCACATATAGTATCATATTATCTGCAACGAGTGATAGTTTGACTTCTTTGCCAATTTGGATGCCTTTAATTTCTTTTTGTTGTCTGATTGCTGAGGCTAGGACTTCTAGTACTATGTTGAATAGCAGTGGTGATGGACATCCCTGCCGTGTTCCTGACCTTAGCGCAAAAGCTCTCAGTTTTTCTCTATTGAAAATGATATTTGCGGTGGGTTTTTCAGAGATGGCTTTGATGATATTCAGCTATGTAGCCTCTATCCCTACTCTTTGCACAGTTTTAATCAGGAAAGGATGTTGTACTTTGTTGAATGCTTTTTCAGAATCTATTGAGAGTATTATATGGTTCTTGTTCTTTCTTTTATTAATGTGTCATATTGATTTTCGGATGAACCAAACTTGCAGCCCTGGAATAAATCCCACTTGGTCGTGATGAATAATCCTTTTAATTTAGTGTTGGAGCCTATTGGCTAGTATTTTGGTGAGAATTTTCACATCTGTGTTCCTCAAGGATATTGGTCTGTAATTCTCTTTTTTGATGGGATCTTTGTCTGGTTTTGGGATCAAGGTAACGTTGGCCTCATAAAATGAGTATGGAAGTTTTCCTTCCATTTCTATTTTTTGGAACAGTTTCAGGAGAATAGGAATTAGTTCTTCTTTATATGTTTGGTATAATTCCCCTGGAAGCTCTCTGGCCTTGGGCTCTTGTTTGATTGGAGATTTTTGATGACTGCTTCAATCTCCTTACTGTTTATGGGTTTCTTCAGGTTTTCTATTTCTTCCTGGCTCAGTTGTGGCAGTTTATATGTCTCTAGGAATGCATCCATTTCTTCCAGATTGTCACATTTGCTGGTGTATAGTTGCTCATAATATGTTCATATAATTGTTTGTATTTCTTCTGTGTTGGTTTTGATCTCTCCTCTTTCTTTCATAATTTTATTTATTGGGGTCCTTTCTCTTTTCCTTTGGATAAGTCTGACCAGGGGTTTATCAATCTTATTAATTCTTTCAAAGAACCAGCTCCAAGTTTCATTGATTTGTTCTATTGTTCTTCTGGTTTTTATTTCATTGATTTATGCTCTTTATTATTTCTCTTCTCCTGCTGGGTTTAGACTTTCTTTGTTGTACTTCCTCCAGATCCTTTAGCTGTAGGGTTAGGTTGTGTATTTGACACCTTTCTTGTTTCTTGACAAAGGCTTGTATTGCTATGTATTTTACTCTCAGGACTGCCTTTGCTGTGACACACAGATTTTGAACTGTTGTGTTTTCATTATCATTTGTTTTCATGAATTTTTTCAATTCTTTAATTTCCTGGTTGACCCATTCATTCTTTAGAGGGATGCTCTTTAGTCTCCATGTATTTGGGTTCTTTCTAATTTTCCTCTTGTAATTGAGATCTAGCTTCAGAGCACTGTGGTCTGAAAATATACAGGGAATGGTCCCAATCTTTTGATACCAGTTGAGACCTGATTTATGACCCAGGATGTGATCTATTCTGGAGAATGTTCCATGCGTACTAGAGAAGAGTGTGTATTCTGTTGCTTTGGGATGGAATGTTCTGAATATATCTGTGATGTCCATCTGGTCCAGTGTGTCATTTAAGACCTTTATTTCCTTGTTGATCTTTTGCTTAGATGATCTGTCCTTTCAGTGAGGGGAGTGTTAATCTCACCTACTATTATTGTATTATTGTTGATGTGTTTCTTTGATTTTGTTATTAATTGGTTTATATAGTTGTTTGCTCCTATGTTAGGGGCATAGATATTTAAAATTGTTAGATCTTCTTGCTGGACCGACCCTTTGAGTATGATATAGTGTCCTTCCTCATCTCTTATTATAGTCTTTGTCTTAAAATCTACTTTATCCGATATAAGGATTGCCATCCCAGGTTTCCTTTGATGTCCATTAGCATGGTAAATTGTTTTCCACCCTCTCACTTTAAAACTGGAGGTGTCCTCGGGTCTAAAATGAGTTTCTTGTAGACAGCATATTGATTTTTTTTAATCCATTCTGATACCCTGTGTCTTTTGATTGGGGCATTTAGCCCATTTACATTCAGGGTAACTATTGAGAGATATGAATTTAGTGCCACTGTATTGCCTGTAAGGTGACTATTATTGCATATTGTCTCTGTTCCTTTCTGGTCTACTACTTTTAGGCTCTCTCACTTGGAGGACCCACTTCAATATTTCCTGTAGAGCTGGTTTGGTCTTTACAAATTCTTTTAGGTTTTGTTTGTCCTGGAAGCTTTTTATCCCTCCCTCTATTTTCAATGGTAGCCTAGCTGGATATAGTATTCTTGGCTGCATGTTTTTCTCGTTTCGTTCTCTGAATATATCATGCCAGTTCTCTCTGGCCTGCCAGGTCTCTGTGGATAAGTTTGCTGCCAATCTAATATTTTTAACATTTTTTGTTACAAACTTCTTGTCCCTGGCTGCTTTTAGGATTTTCTCTTTGTCTCTAAGACTTGTAAATTTTACTATTAGATGACAGGTGTGTACCTATTCTTATTGATTTTGAGGGGGGTTCTCTGCACCTCCTGGATTTTGATGCTTTTAGGGAAATTCTCTACAATAATTTGCTCCAATATACCTTCTGAACCCCTCTCTCTTTCTTCTTCTTCTAGAACCCCAATTATTTTAATGTTGTTTCGTCTTATGGTATCACTTATCTCGCGAATTCTCCCCCTCATGGTCTCATAGTTTTTTGTCTCTCTTTTGTTCAGCTTCTTTATTCTCTGTCATTTGTTCTTCTATATCACTAATTCTCTCTTCTGCCCCATTTATCCTGGCAGTAAGAGCCTCCATTTTTTATTGCACCACATTAATGGTTTTTTGATTTCTGCTTGGTTAGATTTTAGTTCTTTTATTTCTCCAGAAAGTGCTTTTATTTCTCCAGACAGGTATTCTCTAATATCTTCCATGCCTTTTTCAAGCCCAGCTAACACCTTGAGAATCATTATTCTGAACTCTAGATCTGACATATTACCAATGTCCATATTGATTTGGTCTCTAGCCTTCGGTACTGCCTCTTGCTCTTTTTCTTTTGTAGTGAGTTTTTAGTCTTCTCATTTTATCCAAGTAAGAATATATGAAGGAGAGAATAAAATACTAAAAGGGTGGCAAATACCCCAGTAAAATGTGCTTTATCCAAATAAGAAGAGAATTCAAATCATGGGGGGAAGAAAGACGGTAAAAAGAAGTTCAGGAGGGGCGCCTGGGTGGCTCAGCAGGTTAAAGCCTCTGCCTTTGGCTCAGGTCATGATCCCAGGGTCCTGGGCTCGAGCCCCACTTCAGGCTCTCTGCCTGGTGGGGAGCCACCCGCCCCGCCTGTCTCTCTGCCTACTTGTGATCTCTGTCTGTCAAATAAATAAATAAAATCTTTTAAAAAAAGAAGTTCAGGGGAAAAAAATTGAGAAAATATAAAAAATAAAAAATATATATTAGACTGGTGAATAGAACAGAGTCACCCACTTAATTTTGGAGTATTTTGGTCTCTTAGAAGAAACTACCTCTCAAAATTTTAAAGAATGAATATATATATGTATACACACACACACACACACACACAAGAAGGGTAAACACGATGAAGAGATGGAATATGACTATAAAGATGAAAATTTTAAAAAATTTTCTAAAAAAGGAGTTAAGATAAGTTGGTTTGGAGAATAAAGAAAAAGAAAGTGGAGAGAATTTGCTCAGGCTGGATACTAGAGCAAAGCCCTGTGCTTCATTTATGGTATATTTTGATCTATTAGAAGTTGTATCCCAAATTTTTTTTTAGAAGAAAAACCCTATGTGTATACAAAAAATAAATTTAGATACAATGAAGTATAAAATAGGACTATAATAATGAAGGATCAAAAAGATTTTTTTCATGAAAGGTATTGTTAAGGTAAATTAGTTAAAAAAGGTAAAAAAGGAAAGAGTAAAAGTTAAAAAAAACTTTTAGCATAAGAAAAAAATAAAATGAAAAAAAATAATTAACTTTGGAAGACTAAAGAATCATGGGGAGAAAGCCATGAATTCCATGCTTTGCCTTCTCCTCCTCTCGGATTTTGCTGTTCACCTTGGTAAGTGTACTTGGTCTTGGCTGGATTTCTTGCTGATCTTCTGGGGTAGAGGCCTGTTGTGGTGATTCTCAAGTGTCTTTGCCCGAGTCTGAATTGCACCACCTTTACCAGGGGCCAGGCTAAGTAATCTGCTGGGGTTCAGTTTCGGGAGTTTTTGTTCCATGAACGTTTTCCATAGTGTTATGGAAGATGGGAATGAAAATGGTGGCCTCCCAATCTCTGGCCTGAAGGAGCTGAGAGCTCGGAGCCCCACTCCTCAGTGTGCCCTCCGAGAAAGCACCTAGTCACTCCCATCTCCCTGGCCACCGGCCATGCTCTGAGCTCACCTGGCCTGTGACCAAGTGTCTCTGTCTTTGGCACACAGCCCTGTCTGGTGTCTCCAAACCCAGCAGATCCCTGCAGTCGTCCAGGGGGGGTCTCCCCAGATCTTGTGGGATCCCTGCTCAAAGAGCAGTGGTCTGGCTGTGTGATGGATCACAGTTTAAGGTAACCCCCCAGTTGAGAGCTCACTCCTTGGCTCTGTCTCTGTAGCCGGCTTCCCCCCTCTAATACTTGCAAGCTCTGTGACACTCAGACTCTGCCAATCTTTCTGTGACCCCATGGGACCTGCGACAACGCTGTTGCTGTGTGGGTTTCACCCTGGCTTAGCCTCTGGAGCGATGTCCCTCAGTGGAGCAGACTTTTAAAAGTTCTGATTTTGTGCTCCATTGCTCCACCACTTGCCAGGATCTGGCCCCTACCCCCATGGTCTATCTTCTTGTCGCTTTGGATTCACTTCTCCAGAGGTCCTACCTTTGAGAAAGTGGTTGATTTTCTGTTTCAAGAATTGCTGCTCTTCTTCTCTTTACTCCTGTTGGATTTGTAGGTGTTCGGAATCGTTTGATAAAATATCTAGCTGATCTCCTCCTTCCTGATGTCACCTCAGCCTGCTACTCCTCTGCCATCTTCCAATTATCCTGATTAGGTGATTTTGAGGCTCTGATCACATTTTTTAATATTTTAAATTAAATTAAAATTTTTTTATTTTATATTTTTAAAAATATTTTTATATTTTATTTTATTTTATTTTATATAAAAATAACTTCATTTTAGTTTTTCAGTATTCCAAGATTCTTTTTATGTACCACAGGCAGTGCTCCATGCAATTCATGCCCTCCTTAATACTCACAGCCAGGC
>NW_026740488.1:0-2359 GCF_022355385.1 Mustela nigripes | reverse complement strand
AATCCTGTTTGTTTCTCAGAGTATACAGTCTCTTATGGTTGGTCTCTCTCCCTCCAATTTCCCCCACTTCACTTTTCTTTTCCTTCTCCTAATGCCCTCTGTGTTATTCCTTGTTTCACAAGTAAGTGAAACCGTATGATAATTGGCTTTCTCTGCTTGACTTACTTCACTCAGCATAATCTTTGGTGAACCATGATCTTTCACTCCTCCAAATTGTTCTGACTGAAATTCACTTTCCTACTTTTCTACCTATTGCATTACTTCAAGGCCCAGTTCAAATGGTACCTCTTTTACAAAACCTTCTTAAGCCCCTGCAGACAGAATTAGCAGGTCCTCCTCATAGCACTTATTTGCATGATTCTACTTGTCTTATAGTAACTATTATTTTTCTCCTGCTGCACTAGTATGTTACATCTCGAAGATTCTTCCTACCACTTACCCACACATAGAAGAGAGGCCCCTCTATTGGCTACTTACCTATTTGTGAGCCCTCCCTGTCAGTCCTGATCCATTCCCAGTTTTCTGCAGTTTCTGAAGCTGTTTTATGTGTTTTCCTGTGGAAATTGATGGCTGGTTAAAGAAAGAGAATGACACTAAATTCTTATTATCTATAGTGGAATAAACTCTCTTCAAGAAGAGTGGACTCTGGAAACAGACTTCAGACTTTGAAAACTGGTTCTGCCACATTAGTTTTGTGACATTGAGCTTGTATCAGTCTTAGATTCCTTATCTGTAAAATGAGACTAAGGGTTCACTACTTTATAGAGTAGTTTTGAAGATAATGGTGAGATAATCTTTGTGAAGCACTTAGAACAGGACTTAGTGCAGATAAAGTGCTCAAATAATGGTATCTGTTACCATCATCATCACTATCATTATTATCATCACCATTCTCTCATTTTGTCAATAATAATTCAGCATATTCCAGAACCTAGAATTAGTTTCCCTTGGCAGAAGGTCTTATTCAGAGTCCCCATTGTTGCTATCATTCCATCCCCTATTTCCTTGAGTCAGGAAATGATCCTTTCTCATGTGGAAAGTAGTGACCTCTCTGAGACTGTATATGTGGATCATCTTTATGAGATTGGACTTCCCTAAATGTACTGAGATGGTAACAATGCTGTTATGGCCTGTAGGGAACAGCCAACCCCTGTGGTGTCTTCTGAAGTTAGAAGAAAGTATTCATGTAACTGAGGTTTGGGGCCTAAAAATATTTAGGCACATGAGAGAAAAAATTCATGTCACTGTTCCCTTCATTGTTCTGAGAGGGTAAATGTGGTTAGGGTTACTCCTAAATGCTAGAGCTTTGCAAGCTACCTCAGGCTTAAGGCATGTCTAGTTGCATGTGATCTAGTTAACATGGCTCCTTTGTGCTTATGTCCCTACTATTATTTGTGATCCTTTAGTGAATTTTTGCTTGAATGTTCTATTCTTACAGCAATTGTGCTAGAATTAATAAAAGCAGGACTATATACCTACCTTGGTACAGAGTAGGGAAACTATAGAGGGAATCCTTTGGTCCCTGATCCCTATAATGGTGGCAGCACTGATTGGTGACAAGTTCTCAAGGAGAAGAAAGTTCTCTGGGGGAGAAAGTCTTTGCAGCAAATCTTAGCCCTTCCTTCCCACATAAAATCTCTTGCTTCACTGCCCTTTTAGAGCATAATAGCATAAATAATAACTAACAATTATAGAGTGTTTATTATGTCCCAGGCACTGAAGTAAGTATACAATCTCATGTAACCCTCACTACAACCTCATAAAGTAGTTACTATTATTACTTCCACTTTACTGAGGAGAAAACTTGAGGTATAGAGAGATTATGAATTTGCTTAAGGTCCTACAGTTGATAAAAAGCATAACTGAGATTCAAACCTGGCTATCTAACTCCAAAGCCTGCATTTCTTTTAACATTTTACTATGAAGAGTTTCAAACATAAACCAAAGTTAAAAAAAAAGTATAATGTACTCCCCATGTGCCTAACACCCAGCTTCAACATTTACCACCCATATGCCCATTCTTATTTCATCTGTACTCCTACCCATATCCCCAGCCAAGACATCATGTATGTATTTCATCCATAAATTATTCAGTATATATCTCTAAAAGATAAGGACTTTTTGAAACCAAAATTAAAATACCATCATCATACCTAAAAGAAAATAAAACAAAACAAACAGTAATTCCTTAAGAGTACTATCTAGTCAATGTTCAAATACTCCATATTTTTTTAAAATCAGGATCCAAAAAGATATATGTATTACAACTGCTCAACATGTTTCTCAAGTCTCATTTAGCTAACAAGAACCTCTATTCTTTTTTTTTTAATTTTTAATTTTTTATAAACATATATTTTTA
>NW_026740487.1:0-8259 GCF_022355385.1 Mustela nigripes | reverse complement strand
AAAGCAGCACCTAGGCTATTTTAAGCAACCTATCAAGATTTGTTTTAGTGGGGCTCTTGGGGGGCTCAGATGGTTGGGCATCTACCTTCAGCTCAGATCATGATCCCTGGATCCTGAGATCGGGTCCCGCTTCTCCCTTTCCTTCTGCCTGCCGCTCTTCTGACTTGTGATCTCTCTCTCTGTTAAATAAATAAATAATTTTTTTAAAAAAATGTGTTGTTATTATTTGTGACTATATCTGTCCCCAAACCAGAAACCCTAGTGCTAGTCTTCACATTGCTCTTATATGCTTAAAGAAACCTCAAGAATCTTTTGGTTCACTGATTCATGAATTGCCCTTCACATGGGCTGACCTAAGTCACATTTTCATTCTGAGTATCTGAGCCCCTCATTCTGATGGTGAGCAGGATCAAAATGTTCAAAGAACCTGCTCTGAGATTTGACTACACAGACAATCTCAAAGGCAAGGAGGCTTGAATCAGCATCAAGGAGCGAATGGCAGACAGGTGGTGGAAAATCTTAAACAGAAGAGTTCGCAGAGCATAGTACTTATAGGGGGAGGGAGCAGGGAGCAACTGAATATGCCAGGTGGCCCATTAGACTGGGATGTCAAATCAGGGGTCTGGAGAGGCACTGAACCAGGCTCCAGTGTACAGTCAAACCAAGGTCTCATTGGTCAAAGATAGCTTGTGAGCTGTGTCTGCATTAGGGCACATGTACGTATTCCTAACAGGCAAGAGTTTAGCTGAGCTGGGTGCTGGTCATCAGATGCAATGAAAGAGGAAATGTAAGAAAGCTAGAGCTTTGTTAAATAGAAGAAAGAAGTTGTATATTTATTCCAAATCCTGACCATTGGGCACCAGCATGCAAGCCAGCATCTGATATCTGTTTATACAATCCATGTGTTATCATTCATTACATGAGTAGATTAGGTGGTATGTTTGCCTTATATTAAATCACTAAGTTTTATATTAGAGTGATATACTCATAATGCTTTGCTTATCAAACCAGAAAAATCATCACATGAAGTCCATATTTCACAGCACATCTGGATATTTATTTCCTAGGCAGCCAGCCCGGTCCATGCAATTCCTTTTGACATCACTGCCAAGCTTGGAAATCAGAGCATGCCCTCTGGGAGCACTGAACACATCATGGTAATGGCTTTCTAAGACTATTTGTTTATCCAAAGTTGAAATGCTTGTTACGAAACTGTGTTATAGGGCACTACAGATGTTTATCTAAAATTGCACACAATGGTCGTCTACTTATATCTAGTATGAAAGCCCAGGTGCTTACCTTAAACAATTCTTGAATAAAAAGCAAGTGAGGGTTTAAGTTTAATATCAGGGCCTGACATTAAATGTATTATGTATGTTGTCACAGAGAATGGACTTTATTCCACAAATGTCTCCTGACACAGGAATGTAAATTTAAGGAAACTGTGTTAATAAGTTGGCATTTTCCATATTTTCATTTTCCTGGAACTGAGTTCCCTATATATGCAACTACTTTTCAATTAAAATATACAGCTTAAGATTGGAAATAACCAATTAGGAGTTATGGATTTATTTTCAGAATAAATCAACCCAGAACCCAATAAAACGTGTTTTTACCTGTAACAATTTTTTTTCTCTTTTGCTTTTTTCTTAGTTGCTTAATATGCAGTTGTTGAAATTTCTGCAACTTTGATTAGATAGGGAAATTGGTAGATGATAGAAATAGGTGATAGAGACAACAGATTGATAGAGATAGATGATAGATGTTGGATGGATGGATGGATGGATGGATAGATGGAAGACAATGGTAGATACAGATAGATAGATGATAGACAGATAATATATAGATAGATGATAGATGGATAGACAGAGAGACAATGGTAGGTAGGTACCTGGAGAGATGAAAGTAGATCTATCTGTCATCTCCCGTCACTTCTAACTGCCTACCATGAAACTTCACCCAGTTGGTCTGAGGTCTCAGTTTGCTTGGAAGAGTAAGAACACCAGGAATGTCTCCAGAGGAAAGGAAGAGAGAGAGTAGGAAAACTTCCAGCTCTTGCTCTATGGAATCCAACAGAAGAGCCCACAGGGTACTCCTGGGCACCTTGCTCCTGGGGACTAGGAGAGCTTGGCTCCTGAGCAGAGCCAGATAGCAGTTCGTCAAACAAGCTCAGTGCCAAACTTCACCAAGTCCTTTCACCTATAGTTTTGACTGGTTTCCATTTTTCCTTCTTAATAGTATTTTAAGAAACATTTGATTTATCACTGCTTCCCTGAATCTGATTCTGGAGACTTAAGAACAGAAAGAGAGCTATACTCCTGAAATATATTCATAAGATTATTGAATAGGATGAATGCTTAAGACTCTCTTTTTGTTAATATATTCTTTTTCATCAGAATGCACTCATATGATGTTCTTCCCACTCAAGAGCATACTGAGGATACATACATACATAAAAGAAAGGACAAGGGGTGTTAGAGAGGAGAAGAGAGTTGAGGGAAATTGGAAGGGGAGGTTAATCATGAGAGACTATGGACTCTGAAAAACAATCTGAGGGGTTTGAAGGGGCGGGGTGGTGGGAGGTTGGGGTACCAGGTGGTGGGTATTATAGAGGGCACAGATTCCATGGAGCACTGGGTGTGGTGAAAAAATAATGAATACTGTTTTTTCTGAAAATAAATAAATTAATTTAATTGAAAACAAAAGAGAGTGTTCTTTGAGAATTCATTCCTAATGTATACATTATCTGTGAGTAAGGCCTATAACAAGCATTCATTAGTGAGAAGAATATATCCATGGGAAAGAAGAAACCCTTTTATTCACAAACACACAAAGTGGACATTCTTTAATGTGCTCTTAACCTGAAAATAAGTCAACCCCAAATAACAGAAAGAAACACATTCTGCCAAAGAATCATTCAACAGATTGACCCCGTGGTGACCTGGCTTTGTCTGCTGGCCTGGGTATGAGCATGTGGGATATGTTGCTGAAGGACCTCCCAGGGCTGGAAGCACCCAGGGACAGTTGGCCAGATGCAGAAGTGGCTAGGTGTCAGGGGTCTGAGACCAGCAAGAGGAAGAAGCAAGCAGAATCAGGAAGGATCTAGGGCAGGCATAGCCCAGGTATGTTCCCGAGTCCAAGAGCGGGCCCAAACTCTGGTGAAGCCCCTGACCACCAAGGCATCCAGTGACAGGCCATGTCCAGGGCACATCCAAAGACGCAGTGACCCTGGAGGCTCCTCCCCATATTCACAACCCCAATAATCCAGAGAAGATCCACATTCCTGCCTCAAACATCCACATGAGAAGAGGGAAGGAAACTGTCTTGAATCCAAACATTACAGCATGGCCCTTGGCTCTCTGTAATCAGGAGCAGACCAGAGGTGGCTTGCTTTGGCCTTTCAGCTACCGACTCTGACCATTCAGTTTCTGATTTTTTTTATTGGGCTTTTCGAAGGCGCTAACTTTTGGGTTTGCTGCCGAACTCCCTGGTGGAGGCTAAGATGACCCATCAGTAGGAGACAGAGTAATGAGTTCATTCAGTGACCCGACCACACAAGCTCATCTGGAAACCAGTCTGCTGTCTCCAAGATGTCATTCAGTTCTCTAAACATGAGAGAAGTTTCTGGAATCAGAAGATGAATTACTATCTTTCCTGGTGCTTCTATTGTTGCATTTTAGAATTGCCCTGTTTCCTTCCAAGTCCAGGCCATGAACATTTAAATGAATTTGCGATGACTGAATCACAGTAAATGACTTTCATGCAGATTATACGCCTAGTTGGAAGTTAAAACTGTCTTTTCTATCCCACAGGAAGTCACCGATAGGCAGAGGCATGTTTTTTAAACTGTTCACCTTGATATTTTCTTTCTTGTTGGGTTTCTTGGCAAAGATGCTTCTTGGAATTTGAGAGGGGAAAAAAGTTTTTGAGAGGTGTTATTTAGCTTTATGTGATATAATGAAATTGTGAAGATGCTCTGAAAATTATATTAAAAATTATAAAAATAATGAAGTGGAAACCCATACCCCATACTGCCCTTCCCTACACATTATCACCTGCTCAATGAGGCAACGTGCACGTTTCCACGAAACTGTTACGCCATTAGGGGCTCGTGCCAAGGTCAGTGGTTTCTTGGAAAATATAAATGTCTATCAACATTATCATCTTCCATGCAAACTGGTTCCGTATTTGCAAAACATGGCTTATACAGCAGTAATAAGAGTGGCAAGTAATCTGTGGTGGCAAGACTGGGCCCATGTGTCCGCCTGTGGTCAGGTCAACCAGCAGAAGTTTTCACTCTTGTGCATCTCTATTTATCCTTTTTTTATGTAAGGATACGACCCATCAAGTCCCAGTTTTGTCTGAACTCATAAATAGTCGAAATCATGCTGGGGAGGTTCACTTGAAATTTACTCTTATTTCTGTTCGTGTTCAATAATTGCCATGTTATTTTAAAGAAGTATACATTCTTAGATGTCATACTACTGAAAATAGTCTACCTTGAAAGAAATCTTAACCACAGAAACAAATATTTCTATTTCTATTATCTGTAGAAAAAGTACTCACTAATAAGTTTCTGACCAAAAAGCTAAAACTGGTGTCTTTCCTCATTTTCCCATAACTTAGATGACACATCAGTATTGACACAAGTTGCATAAAGCAATGCATACTCACAAGCTTATAATATCTGTTTAAAATAAGTCACTTCAAAATAAAATCAAAACCCATCTAGATATATGGCTGGTACTTTAAAAAAAAAGTATTTTCCTTAAGATTTGAATTTCCAAAAACAGTATCACAAGCTTGAGGTGTATCGTGCTGCTTAACTCAACTCTGGTCACTGAAATGAACGTGTCATAAACAGAACGTGGATGAGGAGTGTTGAGGTCCCAGAGGCAGCTGGTATTGACGCGTTGTGGTGATGGGGGGGGGGGGCGGTTCTAGCTGTGTTTCCCATTCATTCATCACAAGGCATGCATTCCTAATGAAAGGAAGACTCTTTATCTTCTTACCTTAACCCCATTTGTCTGTTTATTCATTGACTGATGAACACAGCTATTTTCACTCCCTGTGACTATCCAGACTCAGGTCCAGTGTTTACACCCTTAGAATGCACAGACTTAGAAAGGAATCCCAGGGTCCCCCAGGGGTCTCAGTGGGTTAAGCATCTGTCTTCGGCTCAGATCATGATCTGGGGTCCTGGAGTGAACCCCAAGTCAGGGCCCCTGCTCAGCAGGGAGCTTGCTTCTTCCTCTGCCCTTGCCTCTCCCCTGTGCTCTCTCTCTCTCAAGTAAATAAATAAAATCTTGAAAAAAAAGGAATTCCATCAAAAAAAAGTATTTTATCTCCCTTTCTATGACATTACCTTTCTTGAAAGGTAATTATTTTTTTAAGAAAGGTATAGTTCTCATAGAAATACAAAGCAATTAGGTGGCAGAGTTTTTATTCATCACATTAGTTAATAAGGGAGCCTGCAAGGTGATGACCAATATGAAAAAGAATCAGAAGGACAGGACATACAAAAGGCTACTAAGAGGGGCACCTGGGTGGCTCAGTGGGTTAAAGCCTCTACTTTTGGCTCAGGTCATGGCCTCAGGGTCCTGGGAACGAGCCCCGTGTCGGGCTCTCTGCTCAGTGGGGAGCCTGCTTCCTCCTCCTCTCTCTCTCTCTGCCTGCCTCTCTGCTTACTTGTGATCTCTGTCTGTCAGGTAAATAAATAAAATCTTAAAAAAAAAAAAGGCTACTAAGAATGCTGAAAGAATTTTCTTAAGAGATGTGGACAGGGTGGCTTTCATGCCAGGGGAGGGAAATCAGTGGCATTTCCACATGACACTCCTTCACCCACTGTCCTTCGCCTGCCATCTCAGCACCAGGGCCATTTGCATGGCTCTTCAGTTATCTACAATTCACAGAATTGCAGAATAGCTCAAAAGTATTGAAAAGTCGGAGGGAGAGCTGAAGGACAGGCACTGAGAACGCTCAGTTTGAAGTCCATAATGTGTCTCTTTAACTTTAATTACCATGTAGGCAAACACAGATTACATTGTTTGGCTGCATAAACGGGGGGGTCTGACTCGAAAGTAAGTCTCATTCAAATAACCGAGTACATGTGTGCTTAAAAGCCCTGCCAGAAGTTCAAGTGCAAACTGACCCTTGGAAGAAATACAGCCTCAACGCATCACACAATTTCAAGTTGGCATTTCTCTCTATTGCATTCTCTTTTATGAACACTTTTGTAACTAAGTGAAAATTACCATCAGGTGGAACAGTAACAGTAACATCTCCCTCCACTTTGAAGCACCAGGCCCCCTCCCATTCCTCAGCACCTGATGGCACATGACCTTTGACTGCCCAAGTATCCTTAGGTCACATTGTCTTTGTGGAGTAGTTCACATATGATTAAATTTGTTTTTCTCCTTTCCATCTGCCCTCTGTTACTTTGCCTATAAATTAGCCTAAGAACCTAGAAGGATAGAGTAAAAAGTCTTTTTCTCCTAAACAGAGGTCTTCAAAAGATTTGACATTAATCGCTTAAGTACTGTTATTGTCATTTTTATCACTATTGTCCTCAGCTGAGAGACTGAATATACAAACCACCAATGACCAGGTCATATAGGACAAGAGAACTCTGACCCCTAACTCAGCATCACGTGCCCACTTCTATCTCTCAAACGCTTTCCGAACCACCCACATAACAGGCTTTCTTCTACTTAGCTTGTCTCTAGCTTCTCCGTGCTAACAAGCTCCAAGGACAGCTTACCTAGAACCTGACTTGTTTCCACTACCAAGTTTGCCCATTCTCTTACCTCCTTTAAGTGTCTGCAGGCACAGATGATGGTGGCTGACCTTCTGCCTCTAGGGAGGCCCAATGGCCTTTGGTTTTCTCATTGGGGTGATGGATCTCAGATGAATTTGTTGGTGTCTGCTCTTTTTTTTTTTTTTAAAGAGTGTATTTATGTTTTGACAGAGAGAGAAAGAGAGATCACACGTAGGCAGAGAGAGGAGGGAAGCAGGCTCCCCACTGAGCAGAGAGCCCAATTCAGGACTCGATCCCAGGACCCTGAGATCAGGACCTGAGCCAAAGGTAGAAGCTTTATTTTTTTTTTAAGATTTTATTTATTTATTTGACAGACAGATATTACAAGTAGTCAGAGAGGCAGGCAGAGAGAGAGGAAGGGAAGCAGGTTCCCCGCTGAGCAGAGAGCCCAATGTGGGGCTTGATCCCAGAACCCTGGGATCATGACCTGATCTGAAGGCAGAGGCTTTAATCCACTGAGCCCCCAGGCAACCCCGTGTCTGTTCCTTTTTGCCAGATGACTTGCCCCTTCCTCCCTGGTGCCATGTGCCATTTACCTTGGCATCATTCATGTTTAACACTTGCCAAGTCACCACCAAATACAATTTGCTGAGGGATGGAGTACATCCCTGAAAGTCCAGAACTCTGCATTTTCCAATCCTTTAGTTCCTGAGCTAGGACTTAAGAGACCAGTGGCCTGTTCTACCCAATTGAGGTGAAAAGAAGAGAAAAGGAAGAAAAGAGCAAAGAAGTGAAAGATCTGTTCTGGGGTTGGAAGGGATGGGAGGGGGAAGTTGATGTGACTATGAGCTGCTAGCTGGGCTCTGAGTGAGGTCGGTGCAGAAGCTTAGGCACTTCTGTAAGGCAAACAATAGAAATTTAGGTACAAGCATTGGAAGAGGCTGATGCAAATGAGTGCCTCAAACTCAAGCCGCCTTAGCTTCCATGTGAATCTGTCTCCAGGATCTGTGGATGGCAAAGGTTAAGTTTTGTGAAACTGACACGTCCCTTTTGGCTGACTTAGCTTTGACGTTAAGAACCATTAAAAGTCAAACAGAGAAAACTTTGAAAAAAAGCTTAAAAAAAAAATTAAACGGAAGCATATAAAACTAGTAAGAGTTTATCTGAACAAAAATCAATTCCAGTTGGAAAGCACGCAGTGTAGCAGAAAGAGAGGAGCTTCAAGGAGTCACACAGAATGAAAGACTTTTGCAGGCAGAGGGGAACGGGAATGAGGCAGAAAAGCAGATTGATCGTTGCTAGTTGACTTTCCTTTGGGGGATGACTGGGCATCCACCAGGCTGAGGACCCGACTAACGCTGATCAGGTGATTCTCGCCTGGCTGGTTTAAGATTCCATTTCTGAGAGAGACAAACTTCCAAGGCTTGGTTCAGTGACATTGGACTTAGAATAAGCCACCCGTCCTGGGCCTGTCGTCTTATTTTTCACAGACTATTGCAGGT
>NW_026740486.1:7856-8261 GCF_022355385.1 Mustela nigripes | reverse complement strand
TGTCATTTTCCTGCTGTGACCACAGGCTCAGGCCAGGCAGGATTTTCACTGGGGCTTGGGATCCTGCATTTCTTTCCACAGACCTCGCCATTCTGGGTCTAGGTGCTGGTGTGCAGGTCTGAGAGCTATTAGCTCTCATCAAGATCCAGCTCATCCCTCCTGAACATGTGGGGTCCTGACCAATCACACGCCTGGAAAATAAAAAATCCAGCCCCTCCCCCTTCAGACTTCCAGTGTGAAGTGATCTCAGTCGGCCTCGAGTTCACCCAGGACAGTCTGTCTGCAGGATGTGGGGAGGGTCACAGGGCATGGAGGGCGAGCCTCGTTGTCGTGGATGACTGCTCTTTCCTTCTGCTCTGCAGGTCCCCAAAGAGGTATGTGAGCACTGACTGGGGTGCCTTCCTT
>NW_026740486.1:0-4856 GCF_022355385.1 Mustela nigripes | reverse complement strand
GAGGGAGAAATCATTCTTCCAGGTCCGTATTTTAGAATAGCTCCCCCACCCCCTACCCTCGCCCTCCTTTAAAGTCTTTTTGGCGGAGCAAGGGACGGAGGGAAGAGCATTCCTGGACTTTGGAAGCAGACAACTTAGATTTGAACCCCAGCTGGGCCTTCCTTGCACAGGTGACCTCTATGAGGCTCTCGTTTCTCCTCTGTGAAATGGTGCCCAAGGGCAGGGGATGGAGAACTGTCCTTCCCAAACCTCAGCCCATGGCCTCCTGCTCCATGACCCTTGTCACGTGGTCTGAGCTGCGGGATCAGAGCCCCTCTGCAGGGTGGGTGTGAGCCCAAGTGAATCAAGGGCTCTGTCCTGTGTCTGGTCCACAGAACGAGCCACAAGGGACTAGGCTTTGGAGCTCCTGGCCAGGCCCCTTTTGTCTCCTCAACCATGATGTGAAAACTGAGCTGTGGGACCTGTCTTCTTGGCAGTGGTGGAAGAGGGAGCATGAGGACAGAAGGGCTCTTCAGATGTGGTCAGGACCACGGGCCAGCTCCAGCTACCTCTGCCCCTTTGCTATGTTCCCCACCCGGTCTGCACACAGTTCCCATGGCTAGAAGGACCCCTCCACCCTCCGCCCTGCAGCCACCATGGCCCACCTTCCCATCCCCCTGAAACCTGTGTGGTTAATCTGGGGTGTGGGCAAAATCCAGACTGAGAATCAGTTTCAGATTCTTGCTTCAAGAGGTAGTTCAACGGGCAGGTGTGTTTTGTGCGGGGGGGCTGCCTGCACTGGTCGGCGGGGGCGGTGGTCAGGGAGATGTCAGGAGTGAGCTCTGGTCTTGACTCTGATGGAGATGGTGGGGAGACAGGCACATGGGTGAGGCGTGGACACCCTGGGAAGAAAGATGGAAGTGCTCCACGGGGACAACCACGAGCCATGGGATCCTGGGGTGTCAGGAGGCTGCAACCTAGTGGACCTGAAGCACCCCAAGGAGCCTGGGGCGGGAGAGACAGGGATGAGGACACTCCGCTTGCCCTAAGGAGATCACTTGCTCCATTGCGCTTTCCCTCCCCACTCTGTCTCTCCTCTCCTTCCTTCCTTTCCTTATTCTAATTGCGGTAGAACGCACTTAACTAAAGACCATCTAACCATGTTAAGTGTGTGCCAAGAGCATTTCCGCTGCTGCAGCTGTCCATCACCACCTCCAGAGCGTTTACACCCATTCATGAATCCAGGGGCCTGTGGGTTGCTTCCACCCGTTGGCTCTTACGGATCACGGTTTTACGAAGACGCTATTCAATTATCTCTTTGAGACCATGCTTTCGATTCTTCCGGGTGTCTGCAGAAGTGGAGTCACTGGATCATTTGGTGATTCTATCTTTGATGTGTTTTTTTAAAGAAACAAAATGCAGGGACACCTGGGTGCCTCAGTCGATTAAGCGTCTGCCTTTGGCTTAGGTCATGGACTCAGGGTCCCGGGATTGAGCCCTGCATCAGGCTCTCTGCTCAGCAGGGAGCCTGCTTCTCCCTCTCTCTTTGCCTCTGTGCCTACTTGTGATCTCTGTCTGTCAAATAAATAAAATCTTTAAAAAAAGAAACAAAATGCATTTTATTGGTTTCTTTTTAAAGAAAGTTTAAAAAATCTTTAAAAAAAAAGATTTCTATTTATTAATTTGACACAGTGAGAGAAGGAACACAAGCAAGGAGAGAAGGAGAAGCAGACACTCCCTGTTGGGCAGAGAGCCTGATGTGGGACTCAATCCCAGGACCTGAGCCGAAGTCAGACGTTTAATGACTGAACCACCCAAGAGCCCCATTGAGCCCCTGCTGATTAGCAATGTTGAGTATCTTTTCATGGGTCTGTTGGTGATTTGGATGTCTTCTTTGGAGTATTGTCTGTTCGAATCATTTGCTCATGTTTAAATGGGGTCATTGGCTTTTTTGTGTCCCTGGCTGCATTTGAGAGTGACACCTGACTTTGTTGGTCTCAGGGGACTTCACACCAGTGCTCCTATGGCCCTGCTTCTCACAAAGGTGTTAACTTTGACCTGTCCCGAGGGGAAAGCAGATGGGATCTGCTGAATATGTATGTGTGGATGCTTTTGCTCTCTTGATGATAGAATGAAGTTTGCTACTTAGATGTTTTCTGAAATCATAAATTTTGGCATCCTGCCCCTTCCAGGTGTTTTTGCCTATTTTTGCTCTACTTTTCTAAAAGATTAAAAAAATTATTTGAGAAAGGAAGAGGGAGAGAGGAAGCACAAGTGGGGGAGCAGCAGACAGAAGGAGAAGCAGGTTCCCCATTGAGCAGGGAGCCTGAGTGGGACTTGATCCCAGGACTCTGGGATCAGGACCTGAGCCCAAGGCAGACACTTCACCAACTGAGCCACTCAGGTGCACCCATTTTTTTTTTTGTCCTATTTTTTAAGCAGCTAAATGGAAGGTCTGCTTGGGCTCTTCTTCTAATGGTAGAAGACAGGTTGGCCCAGATTGAAGACCTCAGGGTCAGGCTTGGGATCTCATGACTCTACGGTGATGTTCTCAGTGGCACTGGGCAAGAACAGCGGCACTGTCACAGACTCCACGGCGGTGTGTGAGACCAGCGGAGCTCTCCGCAGAGCCGTCTCCATTCTTGGCTTCCCCATTTCGCCATGTACACGGCCAGCCCGGGCCTGTGGTTTGAGGGCTGCCCGGTGTGCATGGGCCCAAGCACGGCCCAGTGGACGAGACTTTTCTCTGTGCATTTCTGTCATTTGATGAGTGCGTTGACCTTAGGGAGAAATGCAGAGAGGGGAGCAAGGTGGGTCAAGCACACCAAACGGACCCAGGAAGCCGGCAGCCTAGGTTAAGGCAGACGTGGCGGGTATGACCGTCGGGAGATAAGGGTTCGGATGAGGGGACCAGCCTTTGTCGGGGGCGGCCGCCCTCCTTCCAGCCGCTGCTCTGGTCTGATGAGCTGGGGACTTTCGGTTCAGCCTTATTTATGCGCAGGTCGTGTGTGCACGTGGGCGCAGAGCCTCGGAGGTGCTCTCTGTGGTCGGAGGGAGACAGTAGGACAGTTGGCTGAGAGCGCAGACTCGGGCGTCAGCTGGATCGGGTTCTGGTCCCTTCCGTGCTGTTCACTGGGCCTGTGACACCACGTGATTTCCCGAGCTCCCTAGGACTCCGTTCCCTCACCTGTAAAGCGAGAAATAGCATTATCTACCTTGCGGGGTTTCGCATGGCGCCTGGCATGTAACAGAGCTCAGTACTAGGAGTGTCTCTGTTATTCATGTCAGAGGGGGAAGCACACATACAACGACGTGCACGGGAGCTCCCGGAGGAAGCAGTTACACTTGACCGTGGAACGGGGGCCGGGCAGTGATGTGGAGGTCCAGACATTGGAGCAGGGCTGGGAAGGAGCGGAAGGCCCAAGTAGGCTCTGCGCCTTTGTTCAGGGTGAACACGGCCTGGGAAAGGTGGTAATGAGAGAGGGAGTACGGGGGGGAAATGGAGGTGAGGCGGGAAGCTCCGAAGGGTCCAGGACCTGAAGGGGCAGAGTGCCGGGCCGTGATGTGCCGTAACTGTGGCGCTGGTGTCCAGCGTAGCAGCAGCATGGGGTGTACCGCAGTCCTGAACCAGAGCTCCCGGAATGGCCCCGGGGGAGCGTGGTCACTGACAATGTGCTGTCCCTGTCACTCCCTGCCTCGGACTCAACACGGTGCCTGGGGCTCCCCCGTGCCCTGCGTCAGGGGCTGGCACAAGCCTGAGTAATTTGTGTCTGTGGTCTGTGTCTGTGTCTGAGTTCCTTACCCACATGTCAGTAAACATGATTACAGAGAAGACACGAGCTGCTTATGAAGAAGGAAGGATGGGGCATGGGAGACTCCCCTCTCCCAAAATGCCCTGCTTGCCACTTTCCCCTGTGTCCCCCAGCCAAGTGTGGGTCCCGCAGGCAGGACGTGGTGACTGGGAGGGCTTTCTGTGGGCTCTAGAGGATGCACAGGACTTGTGAGTCCCTGCACTTGTTGGTTGGTATTTCTGGGCAGAGGTGTTTTGAATTATGCTAACAAATGATGTGAGGACAGGAACATCCCCTCTGTCTATAAATCACTCTGTGCCATTCTGCCTATAACCCGCGAAATTGCTGCCGGCCTCATGAACTAGTCTGTCTCCCGAGTGGCACTAGATGCAAGATTGTAGCCGAGCTCATGGACCCGTTAGCTCTGAGTCGCTGAGGTTGGCAGCACGTGACCTATGTCAGTGACGTGGGTGGCTGATCTGTGTGGCTCAGGGGAGCCATCAGGGGGATCGTCATACTCCGTGGCTGGGGTTTGGGTGATGTCCCAGGAGGGAGTGCCCGGCATGTGGCATTGCCGTAGGACGTGCAATCATTCAGAGCACTGAGGACCCTGGTGGAGGGCTCCCTGACTCTGAAGGGCGAGCAGAGCAGAGGAAGGAGAGGATGACGGAGGAGGAGTATTTAGAGAGGTGAGGGTACTGACGAGGGCAAGCAGGAATGCAGAAGCCAAGGGAGGAGAACTCCAGCAGGGGCGAGGAGGGAGGGGGCAGTCAGCACCCGGGGCAACGGTTCTCCCTCTGTGGTTCTGGTCGAAGGTAGAAACCAGATTTCGGGAGACTGAAGGATGAACGGGAGATAGGAGAGAACACTATTTTAAGAGGGTTTTTAAGGAGCGAGAGTCTGCGAGACCCCGTTCAGTGTGTTCTCCTCCCTTCCTTCCCGACGAAGCCGCACGGTCCTGTGCCAAATGAAATTTAATATGATTTTTTGGTCCCTCTCTTTTTAGAAAAGGATGTTATTTATTGATTTGACAGAGAGAGAAAGAGGGTGTGCACGAGTTGGGGGAGCAGCAGGCAGAGGGAGAAG
>NW_026740485.1:0-8263 GCF_022355385.1 Mustela nigripes | reverse complement strand
AGGGGTTAGAGACAAAGATAATGAGAACCTGGGGCTCTAGAGATGTACACAGCCCCAACACTCTTCGTGCTGGATATTTAAAACCACACCTGAGGGTAGGGGACAAACATTAAATATTAGGGTAATTTATTATTAGACTAATGTATTATTTTTTCCACACTTACTTTCGGAAATGCATCGACTACATCTCCAGCTTTGTACCAACACAGAGATGCCCATATGCTGGCGGCGGGGAGAGGCGACTTGTAAGCAAATAGTACATAATCCTGTGTTGTCTGAAGCAATGAAGGGCTGCCACAGATCCCCCAAAAGTGGAGGGCGAAGGATGGGGGCAGCTAAGTCCTGTGCCCTACCTGCTTTCCCTTTCAGTGCTGCAGGGCCTAGAACCCATCTGATCCCAGCACACAATTCTTCTCCATCCTTCTCAGGTTTCCCAAGCTCACAGACAGAGCTGTCCTCAGATATTGTCTATTTTTTCATAAAATCCATACTTGCTGTACAGACCCATTTCTTTTACCCTGGCCTAATTTCAACCCTCTGCCTCCCCACCTCTTGTATAATATTTTTTAAAGGATTTACTTATTTATTTTGAGAAAAAAGAAGAGAGAGAGAGGGCAGGGGGCTTCAAGGGGCAGAGGTAGAGAAACTCAAGCCGAATGCACTGAGCATGGAGCCCGATGTGGGGCTCGATCTCACCAGCCTGAGATCATCAGACCTGAGTGGGAATCAAGAGTCCTGATGCTTAACCAGCTGGGCCACCCAGGCGCCCCTACCCACCCCCTGTATAATTTATGTGGCCTCTCGAGAGTACCAGTTTCTATTACAATATAGACCATTCTGTTTAGAGCCACTGTTCATTAAACTTAGCTCTCAAGAGTGCTGGGCATGCCCCCTGCCCTCACCATGGCCACAAGTTCTTTGCCACTCCTCCTTTTCCCTTGACTCTGAATGGGCTTGTGACTCCTTGCAGCCAGTACAGTGGAGCTGAAATGACACCATGTGACTTCAGAGGCTGGGTCTGAAGACGTGATGCGGCTTTCTTCCCATTTGCTGGCAGGGTTGGTCTGGGAGCCTCAAGCAGCTGCTGTGTGACTTCAAGGCCTACCATTCCGAAGCCACCATACCATGTGGAAGCCTAGGCCACATGGGGAGCCCTGTGTCCATGCAGTGGGACAGAGCTGAGGTCCCAGGCACCAGCCAGACATGTGGGTGAAGCCGTCCCCAGACGATTCTAGCTCCCAGCTGTTGAGACTTTCCACCAAATTTGGACCCACAGAACCCAGGAGCATTAGTCAGTTGCTTTGGAGCGAGCATCCCTGCAGCGGACATTCGATGACCCTTGTTTTTGTGATAGTAAGTAGGGACAATCATTGTTAAATCCCTAGAAGAATGTGAGCGGGATAAAAAACAGAAGTGTTGACAGCAAGACATTTTTGATCGGGACTCAAATCCTCCACCTTCGCTGACACAACTAATCTCTTGTTCTTTATGGAATCCCTGTAGGACCATGAGCTGTCTTCTCAAATCTGATCTCACGCTTCCCTAAAGGACCTGGTTGAAGGAACTCTATATGTTGTCCCCTCCTGACCCACACTGGCTGCACGAGGGACCCAGTTCACTGGGCAGGAGACAAGGACCAGGCATTTCCACCCAGCTGGCTTTGCTCTCCCATCTGTTCTCTCCCCACCTTCCTCTGGCCTCTTCTTGAAGGTTCTCCTATTGGGGATGGGGAAGGATGGAAATATGCAAGGAGTGTCAGCATCAGGTTCTTCCCCACAAACTCCACATCTCTCATTCCCTGTCTGCAACTACTCCACTCGTGTCACCCTCCAGACTCGTGTATTTTCATCCACGATACTCAGAGTCACAGTGGCTAGGCCATACACTCATGGAATCACCCAGCAGTGCCCTTTGGCCTGACCCTCCCTCTGCCCCCACTTCACGGACTGAATTCATAGCCAGCCCTCCCGAGGGAAAGGGCTGAGCTCTGAGGATTAGTCCTGGGAAGGGGCTGCAAGAACCTAGCATGTGGAAGACTAAGGAGGGGGATGTAGGGACCCCCAGGGGCACCCCCTCATGCCCCACAAGCAAGAAAGCCAGGGAGCAAAAGAAAAGAGACTGTGAAGTGAAATTGTCAAATTGTGGGTACAGTGGGGTGGGGTGGGCATGAGAAGTGGGGTGCTGAACAGGCCAGAAAAGACAAGCAGCAAAGACAGGCAGGTAACATTCCATCTCTGCCCAGCCAAAGGCTGAAGAATGAACTTGTTGAAGATAAAATACGGCCATGAAGCAGGAGCAGAGGTCAGGCAGAAGGGACAATGCCGTCCCCCCCCGCCCCAGGACCACGGAAAGCCAGCACCAACTGGAATCTGCCAGTCACTCAGCCCAGGAGGCCTGACCCTCAGAGCACAACCAGGGCTCAGTCCCAAGTCGGGCCTGCAGAGGAGAGCCCAAGGGCCTGGGACCTAACCCCTTCCCCAAGAGTGTGAGTCTGAAGGCTGGCATGGCTCCCAGAGCTCACAGCGGGGCTGCCTGCCTCCTCTGGACAGTGAGGTCCCACGGCTCCGATTCACAGTGCTACTGGAACTGGAATAATGAAAGATTTTATTTGTTTGAGAGAGAGAGAGAGAGAACAAAGCAAGGGGAAGAGCAGAGGGAGAGAGAAGCAGACTCCCTGTTGAGCAGGGAGCCCAACATGGGGCTAGATCTCAGTACCCTGGGATCATGACCTGAGCTGAAGGCAGAGGCTTAACCTACTGAGCTACCCCAGGTGCGCCTGGAACACATATTTTAGAACCAACAGTCTCTTCTGACCCAAATCCCAGGCCAGTGAGACCTTTACCCAGCCAGGGCCTTGCAAGAAATTTCCTTCCTATACTCCAAATAACATCAGCACAAACTCTCTCTCATTCTCTCAAGAACTAGGGCACATTTATTAAAATATTATTATCTTCCTGGTGTTTTAAGTGCCGTTATTTCACCTAATCTTGCCCCAATCTTGGGATGTAGGCATTCTCATACCCATTTCACAGATAAGGAAACTGAGTCTCAGGTTATACAACCATTGCGGGGGGAGGGCAGAAGTTCCCACCTTAAGCCCACATATGTCTTGTTCCAGAAATGTCTACCATACCTGCAACATCCCAAAACTTTTAAAAATGATTTTATTTATTTATTCGCCAGAGGGGGAGAGAGCAAGAGAGCAAGGGCAGGGGAAGAAGCAGGCTCCCCTCTGAGCAAGGAGCTGGACATGGGATTCCATCCCAGGACGCTGGGATCATGACCTCAGCCAAAGGCAGCCGTTTAACCAACTGAGTCACCTAGGCGTCCCCTAAACATTTTTTTTTTTTAAGATTTTATTTATTTGTCAGAGAGAGCAAGCGAGAGCGAGCACAGGCAGACAGAGTGGAAGGCAGAGTCAGACGGAGAAGCAGGCTCTCTGCGGAGCAAGGAGCCCGATATGGGACTTGATCCCAGGACACTGGGATCATGACCTGAGCCGAAGGCAGCTGCTTAACCAACTGAGCCACCCAGGCATCCCTAAACATTTTTTTTTTTTTTAAAGTAAATTTTACACCTAACAATGTGGGCTGGAACTCACTACACGGAGATCAAGAGTTCCATGCTTTAGGAACTGAGCCAGACAGGCGCCCCAATCTCCCAAACATTTCGATCATGTATTTTGTGCCAGGCCCTGAGGTGGGCATGCAAAGATAAATAAGACCGCCTCTGCCCTTGGGGAGTCAAAACACCACAATACAGTGGCACAAGGGGGCTGAGGGGGAAATGGTCCATGAACCCTGGAGCCCTTCTGGATATTCTGATCATCACTGCCTTTCCAGCCCACCTCTGTATCTTGGTTCCTTTGGTTCCTTCTCATAGGCCCCTCTTCTTGTCCTTCCTTAGGCATGAGCTGCTGACTTCCCTCCCACGTCTGTTTTCTCCTGTCCACGGGATCTGTCCCCGCACACCTGGCAGGGATGCTGGTACCCTACTTGCCTTGGAGGAGCCACAGCGGTTGAATAGTTGTCCTTGGCTTCTGGGGGATCCCAGAGAAGGAGCTAGCCCCGGCTGCAGCCCCAGGCTTCTGCAGCTGGGAAATGGGCACAGGGTCCCAGACACTGAGCAGGCTGGTAGGCCCTAGGAAGCCTTTTATTGAAGCCTGTTAAAGGGCTTTGGGCTTCCTCTGATGAAAGGCGCTTAAGTGCATCTGGTTTTGATTACAGGGGAGGAGAAAACCAGGCAATCTCTAGGGGTTGGACCAGTCATCTGGCTCTGCCTTCCTCTGGGCAGAGCTGGTTGCTGGTGAGGCCAGGAGGCCAGGTGTGGGGGGGTGGCAGGCAGGAAGCAGAGCCAGGATAAGAGCCCCCAACTTTCCAAGGCTCCTTACCCCAGCCCCTGGCTGCACCAGCATGCAGGCTCAAAGGTGCCAGGATCCTTTGAGAAAGTCAAGTTCAGAATGGCTGCTGCCCACTCTGGACCATATAGCTCTTTACTGAACACGGACACCTTAACTTCAAAATCCCACCAACCCCCTGAAGGTCCAACAACCTTCCCGACTGCACTGCTCTCCCTCTGATGAAGTTAAAATAGACTTGTGCCTCAAGGGTTTGCCCAAGCGATGAAAACTAAGGAAATGAAGACTTTTAAAAGTTAAAATCCCCTCAACATATTCTTTCTCCTTTTTGGCTGGCCAGTTATCATTTCCCATCAAACAGACGTGGCTGAGGAGTCCACGTGCCTGTAACTGACAACATGCTGAATTAAAGGAAGAGATTAATATTGAAATAATGTGGCTGGCCCAGAACGTCATCAGGCAGTCTCCAGCTGCTAAGTGCCCACCACCTGTCCCTGAGCTGGACTCCACAAGGATACAAAAAGCTCTTGGGGAATCGGATGGGTTAAAAGGAGTCCGCGGTTCTAGAAACGAAAATGCATTTTCTTATTCCCGCCCTGATTTAATCCTGCTGCGTGTTATTATTGTCAAATCTCTTCGCACCACCGTTTCTAAAAAGAAAACCCGTGGGTCTGCGCGGCCCTTCGCCGCCTGCTCGGCTTTTATTGTGCACGCAGCCCGGTCTGTCTGCGTGGATTCAGCACGTCGTGACCGCTTCGCAGGCGCGCACGGACACCCTCAGATTGGCATTTCGAGAAGAGCTGGGTGCATTGTCTCAGTGGCGAGACACACACACACACACACACACACGCACATACACAAAGATAATAAAGGGCTACAGACCTCTGGCCAACCCTCCTCGCAACCCATAATTAGAGATGACCTTTGCGAAAGGCAATTAAAATATGGTAATGATCGATGCGTTCCCCCCTTTCCAAAAAGGGAAATACACAGGTGTGGGCTTCAGGAGGCTCCACCTGGCCCGGCCAGGAGGTCTCCGCCAGCTCATGAATGAACTCTTTCTCTGGGGAAGCTTCGATTCCCCGCTACCTACGCGAGCGCTGGCTCCCCTCCTCCTTCTCCCCTCCCCCACCACTGCTCCGGCAGCCAGGAGCTGGCTGGCGGCGGCGGGGCTTTGTCATCGGAACGCACACACAGACACGCACACGCGCGCACCCGGCCACCACGGGACCGCGGCGGCCGCTGCGCTGTGTCCTTCCTCCCCGCGCTCGCCTCCCCGCCCCCCCCCTTTTTTAAGAGCTCCACTGAACCCTTTCTTCCGTCCTTTATGTATGCGGTCCTTTCAACCGAGGAGCTCGGGAAGCATTTTAGGGGGGCCTCCCGCGGGGAGCGGGACGGGACTCAGGACGCGCGCAGAGAGGACGCGTGGGCAGCCGGGCTTTGTTCTGTCCCTTGTCCGGGTCCCGAGGGCGGAAAAGTCTCCGCCGCGCTGGGGCCCACCGGCGAATTGGCGGCGCCTAACACCAGCAACCCCCCGCCGCCACCAAACTGCAATGTGAAATCCCCTCCCGAGTTCACTTCGGACTCGGGCCGGGTGGGGTGCATCGCCTCGGGGAGGGTCTCCGGGTCCACAAGTGGCTGTCCCCGTACAGGCAAATGTGCAGTGTCATTATGGTGGCTCCTGTTGCTCGGGCCCCGGGGTGCTCGGGCAGCGCGCGCACCCCATCCCTGCACAGCGTGGAAGGCGGAAGGGAGGCCCTGGGGCGAGGGCTCCCCGGGGGGCTGCATGGAGGAGACGCAGCGTCGGGCGCTCCCGCACCTTCCGGCTGCCTTCTGAGACCGCGAGCACGGAGCCAGGGCGGCCTCTCGCCTTTCATTACCCGGCCTACGAAAGCAGCAGCCCAGGCAAATATGTAGCTATTAAAATTAATCGCCCTGCGTTGTCAGCTGAACATAATGCAAATTATTTATGGGCTGTCTGCGCAATATTTATCATCGTGCAGGCTCCAGGCGCTTCGTGCCTCCCGGCCTCCCCCGCCCGCCCGGCCCGCGCAGGGTGAAGGCGCGCACAGGCTGCGGCGACCTGGGGGCTCCGGGAACGGGAATGGGGTTCCGAAGGCGAGGCCGCGCGCCAAGCTGCCTTCCAGGCCGAGCGCCTCATTATAGCTTTTGACATTCATTCCACATGTGTTGGAGGCCTACTGCGTGCAGAATGGGAGGGCTGCGAAATTGGGGAAGGGGGTAAAATACCAACGGGGAGCAAGCTCAGGCCCGAGGGGAGATGCAGGCGGGCGGCTCCTCGGCTGCGGAAGTGAATTTTCTGTGGTTCAAGTCTGTCCTCCCACCCGCAAAACATGTTTGTGGGAGCCGAATTCCCAGTGAGGAGAAACCGAGAGCATCAGAGGTGCCCACCGGACGGGAGCGCGAACGACCCTGCCAACGGGAACAGGAATTCGGTGTCCTTGGAGCCTCAAAAAACTTGTTTGCAGATCGCAGATAACAGATTAACTGCTAATTGGCCGAATCGGCCAACCATTTAGTTTATCACTGCTGGGGGCCCGGTGGTATTCGCTGCACTTTTTATCTGTAAAAACAGCCCCGGTACCTCCTAAACGGCTTTTGTTTCTCTTTCAAATACGGTGTTTTTAAAAAACAGCAGCAACACGCCACCCCACCCCCCTCTCCAACCAAGCCTTCTCTTTAAGGGGGAAAAAAAAAAAACACCCAGGAGGAGAAATAATCTATAGGACAATCCCCCCCTACTGGTCGGCGCTGGCGTTGGGGCTTTTTAAGCAGATCAGTCGCCCTGGGCTGCGGAGGTAAACAGGCTTTCTGTACCGCCGCTAAATGAATCACGAGGCGGGAAGAACCGGGACGACGGGGCGGAGGAGGCCTCGGGATCCAGGCCCGGCGCCAGGGAGGGGAGGGCGCCCGGCGCACAAGGGGCAGTGGGGTGGAGGCTAGCTGACCCTGCCCAGAGGCTACAGGGCAGGGGAGGGGAGAGGAAGGGCGGTGAGCGGTCCAGCCAGAGGCCCCCCCCACCAGCAATCTGCTAGGCTGGGTGCAGGGCACAGCCTGGGCCTCTGTCCCGGGCGTGCCTGGGTGCCACTTGGGGCCGTTCACGCTGAGTGAGTCCATCTGTGGGGAAGGAGTCCCCGGGGCGCCCCCTCCCACACACAGTTTTAGGGGCTCTAGGCCTTCAGGACCCTGAGGCAGGCCTCTGTCTGTCTTCTGATGTTCATTTTAAGCATATTACCCTTCGTCACTGTCCCCACCCTGAACTCCAATGTCACCTCCACCTCGTACACACTTAGGTGACCCAGCCTGAGTCACGGCCTACTTTTGGGGTCCTGAGGGATGGAGTGGCTGTCTCTGGCATCTGCTCTCCAGAAGAACTGAAGGAGCTAGAAAGCTACTTTGAATTTTGAGTCTTCATCCAGATTTCTCCTCACAATGTGGCTGGATCCACTTCGAAGGTCCTTTCTCTTTCCGTTTAACCCCCCCCCCCCCCCTCGAGTTGGGACAGAGCTTTCTCTTACAACATTCCAAAGCTTCTCCCATCACTTCAGAAACTTAATTTGAAGTGATGTAAAAGAAAAAGAGGTTCAAAATATTAAGTTGCTTTTGGATTCCCTTGACCTGGTACATTCCCATATGGATTTGAGGAACGGCTGCTTTTCGCTCTGTTTTGTTGTCTACTGACCAAGTCACTGTGTTTTCTAGGGTAAGAGAGGCTGCACATTGATCCCAGTGAAATGGAGGGTGCACTCCCCTTTAACAAAGCGCTTTGAGGGGCGCCTGGGTGGCTCAGTGGGTTAAGCCGCTGCCTTCGGCTCAGGTCATGATCTCAGGGTACTGGGATGGAGTCCTGCATCGGGCTCTCTGCTCAGCAGGGAGCCTGCTTCC
>NW_026740484.1:684-8264 GCF_022355385.1 Mustela nigripes | reverse complement strand
CCATGCTCATGGATTGGAAGAATAAACATTGTTAAAATGTCTATACTGCCTAGAGCAATCTATACTTTCAATGCTATCCCGATCAAAATTCCACTGGCATTTTTCAAAGAGCTAGAGCAAACAATTCTAAAATTTGTATGGAACCAAAAGAGACCCTGAATTTCTAAGGAAATGTTGAAAAAAAAAAAAAAACTGGGGGCATCACGTTGCCTGATTTCAAGCTTTACTACAAAGCTGTGATCACCAAGAGAGCATGGTACTGGCACAAAAACAGACACATAGACCAGTGGAACAGGGTAGAGCCCAGATATGGACCCTCAACTTTATGGTCTAATAACCTTCAACAAAGCAGGAAAAAAAAATATACAGTGGAAAAAGACAGTCTCTTCAATAAATAGTGCTGGAAAAATTGGACAGCTATGTGTAGAAGAATGAAATTCGACCATTCTCTTACACCATATCCAAAGATAAACTAGAAATGGATAAAATAACTCAACATGAGGCAGGAGTCCATCAGAATTCTAGAGGAGAACATAGGCAATAGCCTCTTCGATATTTGCCACAGCAACTTCTTTTAAGATATGTCTCCAAAGGCAAAGGAAACAAAAGTGAAAATGAACTTTTGGGACTTTATCAAGATCAAAAGCTTCTGCACAGCAAAGAAAACAGTCAACAAAACAAAGAGGCAACCCAAGGAATGGGAAAAAATATTCACAAATGACACCACAGACAAAGAGCTGATATCCAAGATCTATAAAGAACTCCTCAAGCTCAACAGACACAAAACAGATAATCATGTCAAAAAATGGACAGAAGACATGAACAAACACTTCTCCAAAGAAGACATACAAATGGCTAACAGACACATGAAAAAATGTTCATCACTAGCCATCAGGGAGCTTCAAGTCAAAACCACATTGAGATACCACCTTATACCAGTTAGAATGGCCAAAATTAATAAGACAGTAAACATCATGTGCTGGAGAGGATGTGGAGAAAGGGGAACCCTCTTACACTGTTTGTGGGAATGCAAGTTGGTGCAGCCACTTTGGAAAACAGTGTGGAAATTCCTTAAGAAATTAAAAATAGAGCTTCCTTATAACTGTGGTTTTTATTTTACTTTTCATAAGATGTGTTAACAGGGACACCTAGGTGGCTCAGTCAATTAAGCATCTGCCTTCAGCTCAGGTCATGTCCCAGGGTCCTGTTTCTCCTTCTTCCTCCGTTCCTACCCCCGTTCATACTCTCTTTCTCAAGTAATAAATAAAATCTTAAAAAAATAAGATGTGTTACTTTTCCTGGCTATTTGCTTGGACTACAGCTTGCATTTTGCTGTTTATTTTTTAACATAGGATCGTGTAACTTTATATTTGGAAGGGATATAGAAAAGCATATAACTGATTCACTTTATTTTACAAAAAGTGAAATTGAGGCAGAGGGAGAGACAGAGACAGAGAAACAGAGATTGAGAGACTTGCTCAAGGCAGAATATAGACAAATTATGTCTCCTGGTTTATAGTCAGTGCACTTTTCTCCAGTTCATGGCTGGATTCCATTTTGCCATGAAATTTATTAATAATGAATAAGTGGCAGATTTTCAAACATGTTATATGTGACTATTTAAGTCAGAGATAGTTACTCTTTGGATAGACAAAATGGTTGAAGAATGGATCAGAAGACATTTCAGAAAGATACTGAAAAAGAGTCAATGTTTTTTTGTTGTTGTTGTTTAAGATTTTATTTATTTGACAGAGATCCCAAGTATGCAGAAAGGCAGTAGAGAGAGACAATGAAGCAGGCTCCCTGCTGAGCAGAGAGCCCTATGCGGGGCTCAATCCCAGGACCCTGGGATCATGACCTGAGCCGAAGACAGAGGCCTTAACCCACTGAGCCACCCAGGCGCCCCAATAGTCAAGGTTTTGAAAAGAAATCTAACCATAAGTAGATAATATATAGATTTTCTCATTTGTCCCTTTTATTTGCACACCATAGGAATTAGGGTGGAGTTATTTCTGTAATTCTAAGATATAAAGGGCAGTTTCACCTCACCCTGTTTATTGCTACCTTAGATGTTACAAATTCTAATTTTCATGGCCCATTCTGTTTTTCTATAAACTGCTAGTGATATTATTATACAGTTCTAGCTGTGCAGTGGAATCCTTGGAAATCTGTTCAATGAATTATTTTCAAATGCAAGAACAGGGATCTGTCTTCTCTACCAACAGAATTTCTAATGAGCCACAGCTAATGTTTGAACCATTTAAATTAAAATATGGGCTTCAAGGCAAAGACACAACTTTTACATGAGGTATTTTATGATACCATTATGTTCATAAAGGCTTCCTTAGATATGTTACACTAAAGCAAAACCTGCCACTTAATTAGAAAAGTACAAATTCTTTTTTTTTATTATGTTATGTTAGTCACCATACAGTAAATCATTAGTTTTTGATGTAGTGTTCCGAGGTTCATTGTTCACATATAACACCCAGTGCCCCATGCAATACGTGCCCTCCTTCATACCCACCACCAGGCTCACATATCCCTACCTCCTAAAACTCTCTAAAACCCTCAATTTGTTTCTCAGAGTCCACTTTCTCTCATGGTTCCTCTCCCCCTCCAATTTCATCCCCTTCATTTTTCCCTTCCTTCCTCTAATGTCCTCCATGTTATTCCTTATTCTCCACAAGGAAATGAAACCATATAACTGACTTTCTCTGCTTGACTTATTTCACTCAGCATAATCTCCTCCAGTGTTGTTCATGTTGATGCAAAAGTTGGGTATTCATCTCTTCTGATAGCTGAGTAATATTCCATTGTATATATGGAACATGTGTTTTTTAGCCAATTGTCTGTTGAAGGACTTTTCAGCTCTTTCCACAATTTGGCTATCCTGGATATTACTCCTATCAACATTGTATTCCATTGTATAATATGGACAATATCTTCTTTATCCATTCATCTGTTGAAGGGCATCTTGACTCTTTCCACAGTTTGGTGACTGCGGCCATTCCCACTGGGAACATTGAGGTACTATGGCCATTCTTTTCACTGCATCTGTAACTTTGGGAAAAATACACAGTAGTGCGATTGCAGGGTCATAGGGTAGCTCTATTTTTAATTTTTTGAGTAATCTCCACAGTTTTCCAAAGTGGCTGCACCAACTTGCATTCCCACCAATAGTGTAAGAGGGCTCCCATTTCTCCACATCCTCTCCAACATCTGTTGTTCCTTGCCTTGTTAATTTTGGCCATTCTAACTGGTGTAAGGTGGTATCTCAATGTGGTTTTGATTTGAATCTCCCTGATGACTAATGATGGTGAACATATTTTCATGTGTCTACTAGCCATTTGTATGTCTTCATTGGAGAAGTGTCTGTTCATTTCTTCTGCCCATTTTTTGACTTGGTTATCTGTTTTTTTTTGGGGGGGGGTTGAGTTTGAGAAGTTATTTATAGACCTTGGATATCAGCCCTTTGTAGTGTCATTTGTGAATATCTACTCTCATTCCATGGTTTGCCTTTTTGTTTTGTTGACGCTTCCTTCACTGTGCAGAACGTTTTTAACTTGATAAAGTCCCAAAAGTAAAATTATTTTCTCCAGTTACCAATTATTTAACCTTTCCTTTCCCCAGTACTACCATTTTCAATTTTTGTGCTATCTGTTGAAAGAACCTCATTCTACCCACAAACTCTTCTTTAGATAACTTTGAGCTGTACTAATAATGCATTGTCCAGGAGGCTGCTACCTTGCTGTCTTTACTGATGTTTTGCTTCCAAGAAAAATCTGCTATGAAGTGTCTCATTTGGTAATTTTCAAAGTCCCCATTGTTTTTCAGCTCTATAAAAGAAAAAAAAGTTTTAGTGGTTTGTGGCTTGTGCAGGGACAACCAAGAGGGTTGCAGACCAATTTTATATGTCTCTGTAGAATAGGTAACTGGACAATAGTTCTCTGTTCTGTAGATTGAAAGAATAGGACTATCAACTTTAATGTGAATTATTCTAGTGTCCCAGAGAGAAGCAATGTCCAGCTGAAGAAATAAAATCTTTTGATTTTCCCAGGACTCAAATTAGCCCATTCTGAATTTTACCTAAATTAAATATTTCTGGGAGTTCTTTTTGTGCTGTGCTGTATCCTTAATTTAAAAAAAAAAAAAGGTTATTCTATCAGCCCTCTGTGTTTGAAATGGAAAATGGAGTATAAGATTATAATTCTTGAGATCTAGTCATTTCTCCCTCTGTGTTCTCCTTCCTGACTTTTTTTTCACTCCCCTTTGGAGAAGAAATGAAAAATTTAATGCAGTTGACCAAATGAGATGGCCCTGAGAAATGAAAGAAAAAATGGAATTTGGAGGGTGTGGAGGAAAATTACATCATCACCTGAAGGAAAATACAGACAAGAAGAGGAAAAGCTCTCTCAGTCTACGAAGGAGGAGGGCTCAATGTCACAGTCTAACTGCCTGAATCTTTACATTGACAGGAAGTGTGCAGTAAGACCAGGGCACTATACCTTTATGTAAAAATTCATAATGCATTTATACTTAATGTCCTAGACCATATTTAATATCCCTAATATGAACCAAGGATGTAGCATACTGCATTAGCTAGAAATTTTAGAAAGAAACAGACTCAAGCCTTTTTAAAAATATTTTATTTATTTATTTGAAAAAGAGAGAGAGCAAGAACAGGGAGGGGCAGAGAAGGAGGGATAAGGAATATGAAGCAGACTCCACACTGGGCATGGAGCCTGACATGGGGCTCAATCTCACCATGAGATCATGACCTGAGCCAAAACCAAGACTTGGTTGTTCAACCAACTGAGCCACCCAGGTACCCCAAATAATAAATGTATTTAAAAAAATTGTGACAGACTAAGAGCATGAAAACTACTTCAGAGTTGGAGCTTTAATCTGAGCCCTGACACTTGCTAACTGAATGGTCTTGGGAAAGTCAGGTGAGTTTCTGGAACTCACTTTTCATATTTGTCAAAGGAATATCAATTTTGCAGTAATCAATTGAGATAATGATCATGACATTGCTATGTGAACTAAAAGATAAAGACTTTTCTGAGACCCTCAAATATTTCACATATATGGTCACTTACTCTACTGGTTCTGACAATACTAGGGGGAAAAAAAGAAAAAATAAAAAGACTAACAAAAGTTATGCTGAAGGAACTGGAAGGACAGGAAGAGAACCAGAATATAATTGTACCATAGGCAGAGAGATATTAAAAAATCCTTCATATGGGGTGCCTGGGTGGCTCAGTGGGTTAAAGCCTCTGCTTTCAGCTCAGGTCATAATCCCAGGATCCTGGGATCCAGCCCCACATCAGGCTTTCTGCTCAGTGAGGAGCCTGCTTACCCCTCCCCCTCTATCTGCCTCTGCCTACTTGTGACTACTCTCTCTGTCAAATAAATAAATACAATCTTTTAAAAAAATAAAATAAAAAAAATAAAAATCCCTTCATAACAACCAACAGTAGCATTTATTGAGAAATTAGTATGGGAAAATCACTATATGTAGTGTTCTGCAGAGTTGCACTGGAGTGCATTACTTTGGAGACTTTCATCCTGAAAAACTTAAAGGGTGATGAAAATAAACCATAATTCAAATAAGAAAAAATATATACAAATAATAGAAAATAGTATATAATAGAGAATATGTAATTAATTATACTTGGGGGGAATAATAGCAAAAATTTATTGAATATATACCATAGGCTATGCTTTTAAATATATTATTATTTTACTGGTATTTCTTACATGCTTATAGGCAAAATTTTAATGACTCAACCAATAGCAGTGTATATAAGACAACTTTTCTTTTTTGTGTGTAGACCCCGTAAGGATAACCCTTTTCTTTGTCATCTAGTATGGGTTCAGATTCCAAGTACATGACCAATAAATAGATATTGAGTTACAAAATCAGAGACCTTGCTAAATGCAAATCTCATATACAAGAGGGGGAGAAGACAGATTAAAAGCATCAGAAAAGGTTGTAAAGTAGAATAAAGAAAACATACAAAAGTCCCTGGCTATGTAAGAAAATAATGTAATATTGGAGGTGAATGAAAGGAATATTTTTAAAATTAATTAATTAATTAATTAATTAATTATTTTTTTTATGAATATATAATGTATTTTTATCCCCAGGGGTAAAGGTCTGTGAATCGCCAGCTTTACCACTTCACAGCACTCAACATAGCACATACCCTCCCCAATGTCCATAACCCCACCCCCCTCTCCCAACCCCTCCTCCCCCCAGAAACCCTCAGTTTGTTTTATGAGAATTAAGAGTCACTTATGGTTTGTTTCCCTCCTAATCCCATCTTGTTTCATTTATTCTTCTACCCCCCAAATGCCCCATGTTGCATCTCTACTTCCTCATATCAGGGAGATCATGTGATAGTTGTCTTTCTCTGATTGACTTATTTCACTAAGCATGATACCCTCTAGTTCCATCCATGTCATCGCAAATGGAAAGATTTCATTTCTTTCGATGGCTGAATAGTATTCCATTGTGTGTATATACCACATCTTCTTTATCCATTCATTTGTTGATAGACATCTAGGTTCTTTACATAGTTTGGCTATTGTGGACATTGCTGCTATAAACATCAGGGTGCACGTGCCCCTTCGGATCACTACATTTGTATCTTTAGGGTAAGTACCCAGTACTGTGATTGCTGGATCATAGGGTAGTTCTATTTTAAACTTTTTGAGGAACTTCCATGCTGTTTTCCAGAGTGGCTGCACCAGCTTGCATTCCCACCAACAGTGTAGGAGGGTTCCCCTTTCTCCGCATCCTCGCCAGCATCTGTCATTTCCTGACTTGTTGATTTTAGCCATTCTGACTGGTGTGAGGTGATATCTCATTGTGGTTTTGATTTGTATTTCCCTGATGCTGAGTGATGTGGAGCAATTTTTCATGTGTCTGTTGGCAATTTGGATGTCTTCTTTGCAGAAATGTCTGTTCATGTCTTCTGCCCATTTCTTGATTGGATTATTTGTTCTTTGGGTGTTGAGTTTGATAGGTTCTTTATAGATTTTGGACACTAGCCCTTTATCTGATATGTTGTTTGCAAATATCTTCCCCCATTCTGTCAGTTGTCTTTTGGTATTGTTAACTATTTCCTTCACTGTGCAAAAGCTTGATCTTGATGAAATCCCAATAGTTTATTTTTGCTCTTGCTTCCCTTGCCTTTGGTGATGTTCCTAGGAAGATGCTGCTGTGGCTGAGGTCGAAGAGGTTGCTGCCTGTGTTCTCCTCAAGGATTTTGATGGAGTCCTTTCTCACATTGAGGTCCTTAATCCATTTTGGGTCTATTTTCATGTATAAGGAAATGGTCCAATTTCACTTTTCTGCATGTGGCTATCCAATTTTCCCAACACCATTTATTGAAGAGGCTGTCTTTTGTCCATTGGAAATTCTTTCCTGCTTTGTCAAAGATTAGTTGACCATAGAGTTGAGGGTCTATTTCTGGGCTCTCTATTCTGTTCCATTGATCTATGTGTCTGTTCTTGTGCCAGTACCATGCTGTCTTGATGATGACAGCTTTGTAATAGAGCTTGAAGTCCGT
>NW_026740484.1:0-584 GCF_022355385.1 Mustela nigripes | reverse complement strand
GTTCTTGTGCCAGTACCATGCTGTCTTGATGATGACAGCTTTGTAATAGAGCTTGAAGTCCGGGATTGTGATGCCACCAACTTTGGCTTTCTTTTTCAACTTCCCTTTGGCTATTCGAGGTCTTTTCTGGTTCCATATAAATTTTAGGAGTACTTGTTCCATTTCTTTCAACAAAATGGATGGGATTTTGATAGAGATTACATTAAATGTGTAGATTGCTTTAGGTGGCATAGACATTTTAACAATATTTGTTCTTCCAATCCAGGAGCATGGAACATTTTCCCATTTCTTTGTGTTTTCCTCAATTTCTTTCATGATTACTTTATAGTTTTCTGAGTATAGATTCTTAGCCTCTTTGGTTAGGTTTATTCCTAGGTATCCTATCGTTTTGGGTGAATTTAGTGCCATTGTATTGCCTGTAAGGTGACTGTTACTGTATATGGTCTCTGTTCCTTTCTGATCTACCACTTGTAGGCTCTCTCTTTGCTTAGAGGACCCCTTTCAATATTTCCTGTAGAGCTGGTTTGGTGTTTGCAAATTCTTTCAGTTTTGTTTGTCCTGGAAGCTTTTAATCTCTCCTTCTA
>NW_026740483.1:0-8277 GCF_022355385.1 Mustela nigripes | reverse complement strand
AGCCCGTGGTGATGGCAGGAGGCCTAGAGTCCCATGCACTGGGACCCGGACCCCAGCTCAGTGGCTGGCAGTTTATGTCCTGCTGGGCAGACCTGTTTCCCCAGGTGAGAAAAGACAAGAGGTTTATCCCCAGGAGCCCTGCTCTGTCCGAGGGTCCGTCCACACTATAGTGCCTGCCGCTCCACGAAGGGGCATCCATTCTCTTGAGAAGGAGTCTCCATAGGAGTGACCCGGCAGCCCCCCACACCCCCCACCATGAATGCCTAGAGGGCAGGAATGAGATCACAGTCACTTCTCAGTGCTGGGCTCCCTGATAGGTGCCCAACCATCATCTGCATGGATGACATGGGTCAATCCCATGGACTCAGAGAATTGAAGGTGGTCAGGTCCATGTGCTGCTGCTGTTGTTGTTGTTCTTCTTCTTTTTTTAATTAAGCTCTTGGCCCAATGTAGGGCTTGAACTCATGACCCGGAGCTCAAGAGTCGCCTGCTCTACTGATGGCCAGCCAAGAACCTCTGCTCTGGTTTGTTTTTTTAGATTTTGTTTTTTAAGAGAGAGGGAGCCCATATGCACACGTGAGTAAGGAGAGAGGCAGAGGGAGAGGATCTCAAGCAGACCCACGCTGGTCCTCTCCATCTCAGGACCCTGAGATCAAGGCCTGAGTCAAAATCAAGAGTCCCACACTGAACCGACTGAGCCACCCAGGTGCCCCCTGCACTTTTTTTTTTTTTTTTGCTCTGCACTTTTTAAAGAAAAATCCAAGGGGTGGTGGTGGTGGCTGGCTGGCTTGGTCGGTAGAGCACCTGAGAGATCATTTGAACTGGGTTCGTGATCCCAGGGTCCAGGGAAGGAGCCCCGCATCGGTCTCTCTGCTCAGCGGAGACCCTGCTTCTCCCCCTCCCTCTGCTCTGCCTGCAGCTACCCCTGCTTGTGCTTGCTCGCTCTGTGTGTGAAATAAATGAATAAAATTTTTAAAAAATTTTTCCAAAAAATGGGGCGCCTGGGTGGCTCAGTGTGTTAATGCCTCTCTCTGTGCCTGCCTCTCGGCCTACTTGTGATCTCTCTGTAAAATAAATAAATAAATAAATATCTTTAAAAAATATTTTTATAAAAAAAAGATATTAAGGGGGCGCCTGGGTGGCCCAGTGGGTTAAGCCGCTGCCTTCGGCTCAGGTCATGATCTCAGGGTCCTGGGATCGAGTCCCGCATCGGGCTCCTTTCTCTCTCTCTCTCTGCCTGCCTCTCTGCCTACTTGTAATCTCTGTCTGTCAAATAAAATAAATAAAATCTTAAAAAAAAAAAAAGATATTAAGAAGGAAAGAAAGAAAAGAAAAAGAAAGAAAAAAACGGGGCACCTAGGTGGCTCAGTGGGTTGAGCCCGTGCCTTTGGCTCCGGTCATGATCTCGGGGTCCTGGAATCAAGCCCCACGTTGGGCTCTCCGCTCTGTGGGGGGCCTGCTTCCCCCTTTCCCCTGCCTGCCTCTAAGTCTGCCTCTCTGCCTACTTGTGATCTCTCTGTCAAATAAATAAATAAAATTTGAAAAAAAAAAAAAAAAAAAGGAAAGAGAGGAAAAAACCAGGAATGTTACAAAAATATACGCGTGGTGCCGGTTTAGGATCCAAGGGGTCATCTCAAATTGTGAAGGAAAAATTCACTGGATTACACTGTTCTGCAGAGCAGACACCAAAGGGCTAAAGATTTGGCTGTTGAGAAAGAAGAAGAAAAAGACCTGAGGGAGGATTGAGGAAATCATTTTTAAGGTCATGGTGAAGTCCTTTCTAACTTCCACTCAACATCCAAAAACTTTAAAAAACAAACAAACAAAAAACGGATGAGGGGGCGCCTGGGTGGCTCAGTGGGTTAAAGCCTCTGCCTTCGGCTCAGGTCATGAACCCAGGGTTCTCGGATGGAGCCCAGCATCAGGCTCTCTGTTTGTCAAGGAGGCTGCTGCCTCCTCTCTCTGCCTGCCTCTCTGCCTACTTGTGATCTCTGTGTCAAATAAATAAATTCTTTAAAATTAAAAAATTAAGGAACGGATGAAGAACATGAACTAAAAAACGACTTTCTGTAAGCGTATTTATTTAGCAATCTCTACTCACAACGTGGGGCTCAAATCCAGGACCTGGAGATCAAAGCCGCCCCCCCCCCCGCCCACCCCATAACTTTCTGTGGCACCTTAAGCACCTTAACCATCAGCGAGGCCCAAAGACCGCTCTCGCACATAAGGAAATATCCAAGGCTTAGAGGACAGACGACGGCCCGCCCTGTTAAGATGTAAATGACAGATCCAAGCGCCACCAGTTCACCTAGTCAGAAAGGGGCCAAAGTGCCTGAACAGAGCGTTCCGAGAGCACAGCAACGTGGGGCTCACAGGCAGAAGACACTCGGCCCGACTGGAGAGGCGCACATCCAAACGGCGCCGAGGTACCCTTTTCACCACCCACAAGGAAAGGTCGTCCCCTCGCGCCCCCCGCCCCCGCCCGCCATCCGAACTCCGTGGCCAGGCGGAGTTGCTGGCGAGCCTGGGGAGGGAGGTGGCGCCCGAGAAGGTCCGCCGGAATTCTAGGCACTCTGGCGGCGAGAGTGGCGGGGATCACGACGCCGCCGCCGCACGCACGCTGAGGGCACCGGGGCACGGGGTCGGCCTCCGCAGAGCGCAGTTGGCAGGTACTGGGGTCCGTGCGTGTCGCTCCGAGCAAAGTCGCCGCGCCGCAGTGACGCCGAGGCAGCGGGAATTGTTCCGTTCCACGGGTGTCATCCGGGACATCCCGTTGTGGGGTCGCAACCGGCCGGGCCCTGGCCGGAGGACACGGACGCGAGCGGAGCCGTGGCGAGCGGGGAGGGCGTGGGGGTGCGGGCTGAAGAGCCGTCGCCGTCGCGACGCGCCGAGCAGCGGCTGAGCGTGCGGGAGGCAAGACCTCAGGCACCGAAGCGCGGGTGGAGTGCGCGGTCCGTGCTGGGGGCGGGGCGGCGAAAAGGGACCCAAGTAAGATCTGGCCTTCACGGGCTCCCGGGAGCCCCCAGAGCGGCGGCCGCGTCAGCCGTCCCTCCGCGGCCGCCGCCCCTCGCCCCGCGTCTCGGTGCGGGACGCGCGCTCGGCGGGTTGCGGCTCGGGGCTGGAGGCTCGCGGCGGCGGACGGGAGGGCGGAGCCGGGCCGCGGCGGCCGCGCCTCCTCGGGCCGCTGAAGGCGGGCCATGCAGATTCGGAGAGGCTGCTGGGCGAGGGAGAGTCGCGGCCGCCAGGGATACGGGATTTCTGGTTGGGAGGGAGGAGAAGGAAGCCTCTGCCCAAAAGCGTCTGGGGAGGTGGGTGGGACCGTGTACGGCGCAGAGGCAGTCGGGGCGAGGAGTGAGGGTCTGCGCTGTCACCGTGAGTTGAATATGGCAGATGGGAGGACGGTGGCGGGGCGCGGGCGGTGCTGAGGTATCGCTTCTCGGCCTTTTGGCTAAGATCAAGTGTAGTATCTGTTCTTATCAGTTTAATATCTGGTACGTCCTCTATCCGAGGACAATATATTAAATGGATTTTTGGAGCAGGGAGTTGGAATAGGGGCTTGCTCCGTCCACTCCACGCATCGACCTGGTATTGCAGTACTTCCAGGAACGGTGCACTTTCCCCACGAAGTTGGTTGAAAAAAAGAGGTGTTTAGTGTGTTAGGTTTTTTGTATCTCATTTGTCTGCTTTTTTTTTTTTTGGTGCTTGTGTGGTTTTGTTTCTTGCTCTTTTTGTTTTCTTTTTTTCCCTAAGGCTACGGTACTGTAAAAGTGCCTTTTTTTCCCCCTTTACTTGTTCTGGTTTTGTTTTTGTAACTTCCGTCCTGGTCTGGTTTTCTCCAACCTCATTTTAGGTCTTTTATTGCTTCTGTCTTTTATGCAGGGCGCTTTTTTTTTTTTTTTCTTTTATTTTTGCTTTCTTTGGAAGATCTATCTTCCTACTCTCTTTCTCTCTTGGTCGCAGTTCTTTTTCTCCACCTCTTAGACCCTTGGCTTTGGGGTTTCCACATTATTGTCCCTTATAGCCCGCTGCCTTTTCTTGCTCCTGTCATCTGCCTGAGACATTCGTGTCCTTCCCGGTGATTTCAACAGCCACAGTGTCGTTTGCCTGGCTACCTGGCCTCTGTCAGAGTTCTCTGACTCTTGACCTGGTCAATGACCAATGAATGGCTACAGCCCTGTCCACATCCCCTATCACGCTGGCCCAGCACCTTCTTCCCTCCCCCGACCTTCCTCAGCCCTTCGGTACCACCTTTCCGTGTCCTTTCACCCCCACCCCACCCCCAATTCCCCAATGTCCTCCCATCCCTCCCGACGGAGAGTAAATTCCCTGCAGGTACCCTCTGTCCCCTTACCACATCCTTGGGGCCACCTGTGCCTCCGAACGTAGCTGGCCGAAAGCGTACCCACCGGGCTCATGTGGCTCGCCCCAGCTCTCCGTAGGCCAGGGAAAACTAGGCACCGTCAACGTTCGCTACCGGCCATCAAGATGCCCTTAAAGGAAAGGTAAGAATAAAGCATCGTGGGTAATGGTCGGAATGGTAACGTAGCACCCCTACATGTTCCGTTGTTCCGTCCTTTCCAGGTTCTCCACGTCTAAATACCTGCATCCTGGGACACGTTCCAAGTGACCTGCCAGGGTGACTGCTCATCGGCTGTCCCAACCGGCCGGCCTGTGGGATACTGCGTCCGGACCTCCGACCCATCCCGAGCAGGTCTGGCTCACCACTCCTTCCGGTTCTCCTTGCGCTTGCCTTGTCAAAATGTTGACAGTCGAAGACATATTTTGGTGACCCTTGCTGAACTGCAGATTCGGGAGTCAGAGAACATTCATCGGGGATAGCGTCATTTGCAGACCTGCGGTGGGAGCTGTCCCTCCGCCAATGGGTCCCACCGACACGGGTTCCTCTGGCCGTGTTCTCCACTGCATTCCACAAAGGCAACGTGGAGCCCGCGGGGATGGGGTCTCCCATGCTGGGGGGTCTGCCTTCAGGAAGGAGGTCTGGGTACTTCTTTGTTACGGCAAAGAGAAAACGGGAGGACGGTGGGTGCCGCGGCACGACCTGTTCCGAGACCGCGGCGTCCCTCTCCCCTCTGGGAGATTGCTTCCTTCCTCCATTTGCAGGTCCTTGTAGACGTTTTGGTCGTAGCCGCGGAGGGAGGAATAAGGGCAGGCAGGCAGGCAGAAATAACGCCTGGGCTGACGACCCAGCAGACGGTGTCCAGACGCACGGAAAGTAAGGTCGCTGAGACCCCGCGGCGTGTCTCCGGTTTTGAGAGAAGGAGAAGCGGCCGCGGAAGCCGGCCACGCCGCTCACAGCTAGGCCGGGGTGGTCTCCGGTGGGCGGTGGACCGTTTCCCGCGAGGGCGGCCGCCTTAGAAAGAGAACAGCCAGTGATTTTACTGGCCAGATGAGTCTGTTCGGGGATGGCGGAGGCCTCGCAGTCAGGGACGTGCAAGCTAGGGGGAGCCACCAGCAAGTATGAAGAGGCCAAGGGGAGGTCACGTTTTTTGGTTTGTTTGGTTTTTGTACTTCCTTCCTTCCTTCCTTCCTTCCTTCCTGCCGTCGTCACTGGAAAGTCAGCTTCGATTTCGATTCACGGAGGATATTGGGGAGGCTTGCTTTGAACACAAGTTCCCGGGAGAAGAGCAAGACTTTGAGGTTGTGGCAGTTTCCCATTCAAAGGCGGGCGGTGGTTAGTGCTTGCTGCTGGGGCAAGAGGGGCTCTAGCCTCCTTTTCCTTACGGGCAAGCGATGACCTCCCTGCTCCAGAAGGTTCTCCCTTGTCAGAATAATGTTTATCTTCCTTCCTGCTGGTTAGGCAGGAGTGCTGTGGGCTTGAGAGCTCCCCTTCCCCAGGCCTTCCCGAGTCCAGCCTCAGCGAGATGTCCTTCCTTTGCGACATCAGCGTGGGGCCGGGCCGCTCTGGGACCGTGGGGAGTCGAGACGGGAGCGAGGCCCACCCGGTGGTGGGTCACGTGGGAACGGAGACAACAAAGAAGAACGTTGTCCGAACAACAGAATGGACCAAACACGTCCCCTACCCTGTCTAACGGGAGTAACTGCTGCGGGACCGACGGGCAGCTTTGGCTTGGCTCTGGTTTTCCTTTCTCCTGGGTAAGATTTATTCAGGTTCCCAATCACTGAATTCCCCTGACTGCCCGAAAGCATCTGTGGGGCAGCGGGAGATCTTTTCCCTTCTCCCCTTCGAGGTTCTTGGGGTGGGGGTGGGGTGGCTGGGGCTTTGTGACCAAAGACAGATTCACCAGGGAAGAGCAAACAGACGTGGATTTGTGTGTATATCTCACATACACACGGGAGAAGCGGAGGGCTGAAGAACGCTGTGGGGTGGCTAGAACTTGGCCTTATATAGCCCCGTAACCCAAAACGAACAGAAAAAGAAAAAAAGAAAAAGAAAAAAGAAACAATAAATTTTCAGAGAAGTGACAAGACAGAGTAGAAGGGCTTAGAGTGTCTAGGGGGGCGCCCGGGCGCACTCTGACACCAGGGACCTAGGATCTATCCTGCGTGGGACGACGGTGCCCGGCAGTCGGGTTGGGTGGGGGTGCGGATCGTCTCGGTGATGGACCTTCTCGTGTCTTCGGTTCCCAAGGACTCTCCCTTGGGGTGCCTTTCAACCCACCGAAAACCATTGGGATTGCAAAACTTCGGGAAGGACTGAGCCCTTGTAACATGCACGAGTTCAGTGGGATCCATCGGTTCGATGTCCTCTGCGGGAAATGGGGCAGATGGACCTAGGGGGACCTTCACGGTTCTACACCAGGATCCCCGACCTAAGGGCCTTTTGGGGAATGTGTTTGCCTGAAGGGGTCGGCTGGCAAAACTCCCCTCCTGCCCTACTGGATGATAATTATCTAGCCAGGCCTCCTCCGGATAAAGCCAGCCGGCTGGAGGAAACATAGCGGGCCCCCCCGCCCCCCGCCAAGGGGACTCCTGTCTCCCACTGTTCATCCTCCTGGTAGATGTAGGGACTAGATTTCTCCCTTGCTCATTTCCCGGGTTAACTGCTGTAACCGGAGCCAACGGCAGTTTGTCTCCCTCGGGACGGGGCCGGAAGGAATGTTCCGGAGCAGCGGCCGAAACTTGCTTCGGGGAGACTCCCCGTCTTCGCTGTCCTGGCGGGGACTGCCTAGTCGCCCTCGTTGGTGGGAGAACACAGCATCTGCTCCTCTGTTGGGGCCCATGAGCTCTGGAACCGGGAACCTTTTCTTCTGCCCTCTGGCGGCCCTCTGCCTCTCCTGTCTCCTCGCTCCTGCTGGAGACTCCTGCTGGAGACTCCTTGGGTGCGGCGGGCCTGACTGGCTTCTGCATCGCCCTCATCCTTGGCGCCTCAGGAACCAGGGCAGGCTCCTTCTCCCCTCGCTGTCAGGGAGCAAAGGAGTGCGCCCACCCCCACCTCCACCCCGACCCCCGACCCCGCCTGCTCCAGATGCTCCTGATCTCCCCTCCAGCCCGCCAGCCGGCCAGACAGCTGGCCAGCGTCTGGGGTAGAAGCTGCCTCTGGGGAGCTTCCTTCAGGATCCTTCCTGATGGAATCATGACCTGAGCTGAAGGCAGAGGCTTTAACCCACCGAGCCACCCAGGAGCCCCTGGAATTCAACACAGTTGAATTCTAACTAAATTCTAACACAAACTCAGCACCGTTGAGTTTGTGGGTTCCATGAAGATCTATGGGTCTTTTAAGTGACCAGCAGGAAACGTGAAACTCTTACTGTTTCGAGGTCCGCTGAAGGTCAGACCAGCTCCTGTGGTCTCCGTTGCAGTTTGTGAGCAAAGAGATGACGTGACGTGATGGTCCATCTCACGTCCGTCCGTCCCCGGGCGTTCGCAGGCGGCTGTTGAGAGAGCTTTTTCCTCGGTCTTTGGGAACTCGAGACCTGGAAGTTCTGCTTGGACGATGACTGGGAATAAATTCACCGGACACCTAGGTCTCTTCCGAGTAGGACAGCGGGCGAAGTCGTCGACCACTGGATGGAGGCATGTGCAAAAGGATGCTTGTAGTTCTGTGGTTCTTGTTTGAAACATGGCTGGTTTTCTCATGAGGACTCTTCCAGGTTAAGGAAACTGTCTCTCAAGAGGTCTGTTGCTGCTGCCCCTCAGACCAATTTGTTACTTAAACTGTAACCCCTGGAGGATTTTACTAGTCGCCAAGCACATTTAGATATGGCCTTAAGAAAAACGTATACTGGCAACGGGTCTTTGGGGAGAAGGACGATATACGACCGAGAAGCTGGGCAGCTGGGGATGCCCGGCTCGCTC
>NW_026740482.1:0-8279 GCF_022355385.1 Mustela nigripes | reverse complement strand
TGTTAGTCACCATACAGTACATCATTAGTTTTTGAGGTAGTGTTCCATGATTCATTGTTTGAGTATAACACTCAGTGCTCCATGTAATCCATGCCCTCCTTAATACCCCTCACCAGGCTCACCCATCCCCCCCTTATAAAACCCTCAGTTTTTGTTTCCCAGAGTCCATAGTCTCTCATGGTTTGTCTCCCCATCTGATTTCTCCCCCTTCATTTTTCCCTTCTCCTAATGTCCTCCATGCTATTCCTTTTATTCCACAAATAAGTGAAACCATATGATAATTGACTTTCTTTGTTTGATTTATTTCACTTAGCATAATCTCCTCCAGTCTCATCTTTGTTGATGCAAAATCTGGGTATTCATCCTTTCTGATGGCTGAGTAATATTCCATTGTGTATATGGACCACCCCTTCTTTATCCATTTGTCTGTTGAAGGGCATCTTGGTTCTTTCCACATTTTGACTATTGTGGACATTGCTGCTATGTTCATAGATGTTTTATTCATATATCCAAACACTGTAAACTACTCAGATGTCCTTCAATTGTTGAATGGTTAAACAAATCATGGTACATGCGTACCATGTAATACTACTCAGCAGTATAACTTTGATGAACCTCAAGGAAGTTATTCTGAAGTTATTCTGAATGTAAAAAGCTAATCTCAAAAGGATACATCCTGAACAGCTCCCTTCATATAACAATTATGAAATAATAAATTAAAGAAACAGAACAGATTGGTGGATGCCAGTGGTTAGGGATGGGTGGGGCAGAGGCAGTAGTATGGCTATAAAGGAGTAGCATGAGAAAAATCTTGTAGTGATGGTACAGTCCAATATCTTGATTGTCATGATGTTTACTCAAAGCTACACCTGTGATAAAATTGCACACACACACACACACACACACACACACATCGAGTTTATGTGTAACTGGTGAAATCCGAGTAAGTTCTATGGATTGTACCAATGTCAGTTTCCTACTTTTCATATTGTACTATAGTTATGCAAGCTGGTAATATGGGGGAAGGTAGGTGAAGGGTGCACAGGACCTCCTTCTACATTTCTTGGAACCTTCCTTTGAATTTATAATTATTTCAAAACACTTTTTAAATGTCTAAAAAACCAAGAGTAACATTTTTTGGTTGCTCTATATTTTGTTTTCTATGTAGGGCATACTTATTTTTTTTAACTTTATGTATTAAAAATAATTATTGTATATTAAAAATAATTTCCCATCTTTTCGTGCCTAAACATAGCATGATGTATTTTAAAAAGTGCAGCTTATTCTTCTCGTACCCACTTAAGCCCCCATGGAAGATGGGATTGGGAGGGAGACAAACCATAAGTGACTCTTAATCTCACAAAACAAACTGAGGGTTGCTGGGGGGAGGGGGTTTGGGAGAAGGGGGTGGTATTATGGACATTGGGGAGGGTATGTGCTTTGGTGAGTGCTGTGAAGTGTGTAAACCTGGTGATTCACAGACCTGTACCACTGGGGATAAAAATACATGTTTATAAAAAATAAAAAATTATATTAAAAAAAATAAAATAAAATAAAATAAAATCAAGGAGGAAAAAAAAAGTGCAGCTTATACTGTAAAAAGATATTAATTCTCTGGCATAAGAATGTGATGGTGAAAATGGGAGGTACTAGAACACAGCTGAAACCAGAGTTTTACAGCCCACTGTTAAACTGTAATTAACAAATTTCATAGTGTTGTTTGTTTAGGATTTTTGTAATAATCAGTCCTCAGTTGTGGCACGATTGATCAAAATATATGTTTGGCTTTTAGAATGTGTTTTATACTTTCACTTAAACGTGGTTATATAAGCCCAGTGACTCCCTATTCCAATCAGAAGACAGATCATATCTCATCTTAGACTCAAAGTACCCAACTAAGGCAGAATGACTGTCTTGAGACTTGAAAAATATATATTTCACGTGCTTTTAGTTCTTAGTTGCTTTAGGTTATTTATTATGTGGTGAGATGGTCTTGTGACATTTACCTTGAGGAAATTAATTAAGCATTTCAATTCAAGAGGACTTTCTTAGGTCTATAGGTTACATTAGACTTTAGAACTCAAGAATAAAGAATGTTATCAATGGACTTTCTCAAGATCCTTTGTTAAATTGTCTTAGTGAGACCCCGAAAACATTTTAATCCAGGAAAATGGTATAATTTTTATTTATTTATATCAGCTTATCAAAAGGTTTATACCTAAGCTAATATATACCTACAAACATAGTCTGGAAAAAAAACCATGCAAGTGGCAATAATATAAACTGAACAGAATCTGTAACACACTTTGACGTTCTTAAATGCTATTGAGAAAAGCTAAACTTGGAGAAGCAAAAGCACTCTAAGTGTACTTATTGAAGCAATGAGTTATAAAAATGATACCCTATGTTCTCATTGCCTTTGTAGGATGCTGAAAGGATAAATCAGGCAGAATATAGAAAATATTGTAAGCCTTATAGAAAATGTAACCTTGATTTTTTTTCTCATACAGTAAAAGCTTTTATACACTGAATTCTGCCTTCCTGATACCCTTCACTGACATCTTTTCCTCTACCATTTTTCTCTTTGACTCTCCTATCCACTCACTCCAGAACCACCTTTTTTCATCCAAATACCCATATACCTCATTTCAAGCTGTCAATCAACATGTCCTCTTAACCTCTGAATATGCGTTTTGAAAGACTTATATATGTGGGATTCAATTAGAAAATTAAGATAGACTAAAGGGCATCCCAATCCACCTCTAAGTCCTTGAATGAGGAGATGGTATGTGCATATACTTTACCTATTTGGGGGTCAGTAAGATTGTCCTCTTTCATATTTACTCAAGGTTTAGGCAATCTCTGCCTATTCTGCACTCACTTCTCTTCATTAAAAGTGCTCTTAGTTTTCTACCAGTCTCATGTTGGTAGAGCAAATATTTAGTTGCTCCTGTTGAACTGAAAGCTAAGTAGAACAAGCTTTTACTTTCTGTGCATCAAGACTAAAAGGAGGAGAGGAATCTGTTAAGAAAAATAAGAGCAGCCATTTGGAGGGGGTAGCTTAAGTATATAGTTATAAGTATATAGCCATGAACAAGGAGATGGGTTTGTTGACTATGATGTCCACTGTAAATATCTTAAGGTTTTGAAAGGTACACAGATAAAATGAGAAGATGCATTTGCCAGCTTTCATTGTATAACTGTACATTTAGACTTCCCGTGAAAGCCCAAGGCACATAAATGGCAAAGTAGAAAAGAAGGGTTAGAATTTGCTTTAGGTTGGCAGAAGTTGTTATGTAGCTAGCTGTAGACTTCTGGGTTCTGTCCTGTAAAGCCATAGGCTGTGCTAGTTGGTGTGCTGACACTCTGCTTTTAATTGTTTGTTCTGTGGGAAATGATCTTGTGATACTTACCTTTATTTCATGTAACTAGTTTTGAGTTTGCAAGATCAGATGTCTACAAACTAGTCATCTCTTCCTACATAATTGACCTGGAATTAGAATATGCTATCAGAATAGATTGCCACCAGGTAAATGGTGGTGCCTTAGTTATGGCAGATTATAGCAGCTCTTGAATCTATTTCCCATAGTTGTGATTAATGGAATATAACAGAAGAGGATGTTTTCAAGTCAGTCATCCTTTTTGGTCCTTCAAAAATTGCTTTGCTGTTTTAATATAAACATTAGAGAAGATTAGACTCAAATGTCAATGTGCTAAATTTAAAAAGATTAAAAAAAAACCACTTGGGTTCACTAATCTGAGTTGTTCTAATCACTACTTACTTCAACACTGATTTCTCTTCCAGACTTGAGTAGCACATTTCTCTTAGCTTACCTTAAATCTTCATATCTACAATCAGAAACCCTTCTGATACTCTAGGTTCTCTTTTTTTGGGGTGTGGGGAGAAGTTAAAAAGTCCCAGCACTATGAGTATGGGCACAGCGGACACAAATTCCTCTATAGACTTAAAATTGATTTTCTATTTATAGGCTTTATTTCCTTCCCCAGTGATCCCTGCTCTGTTATTCATGGGAGGGAGAGAGCCTGTGCTCACATGAACTGATCCTTAAAAATCAAAAGTACCCTAACCTCTGGTAGTAAAGACCCACTGGGTTTGGACAATTAGTATGTAAATGATGCTGTCAAATTTGGGGCAAACACTGATTTCAAATTGAACCCCTCAGTATCCTGTTGCGACCACATATATACTCACACTCACCAAGTCTTGTATTCCAATTTAAGGATCAAAAAATATTACCACCATATCCACAGAGGGAAAAAAGAAATAAGTATTGGATTTGTATGTAGCACTAAGCACTTTCATGTATTCTCTTGAAGATGTGGTATATATACACAATGGAATACTATGCAGCCATCAAAAGAAATGAAATCTTGCCATTTGCGACAACATGGATGGAACTAGAGCGTATCTGCTAATAGTGCACTTGAGTATGCCATATTTCTTTACCAGAGATGACAATAGAAAGTTATACTGCAGGATGGAAGAAAAGGGATGAGAAGGGGAAATTAGATTTTGAAAATACAGATGACTAATTAAAAAGATATAAAATAACACCAAAAACAGAAAATTTAGAGATACAGTGAAAAGAGCCTTGTACTGGGAGTTAGGAGGCCAGGGTGAGTTTACCACATAGTGACCTGGGCAAGTTACCTACTTCACTTGGATCACAGTGCTTTCTCTGGAAAAAAGCCAATAGTATTACTTACCTTGCCTACTCCTCAGGGTTGTCTTCAAAGCCAAATAAGAATCTTCAAGATCTTTATAGCTGATAAAGTGCTGTGTAAATTAAACAATTACTATCACCTTAATTACTTTAGAATTTCATATTAAAAACAAAACCAAAACTGAACCAAATAGCTGTGATTCACACCACGAATCTCCCCCCATATCCTGCCTCCTTTTGTCAAATGACATGGAATAGGGTATAACTTGTAAAGAGACCTGTGATTTAAGCCTTTCTTTTTCTTTCACTGAAGGAATAACTGGTTTATAAAACTTATAAACTTATAAAACTCCAAGAGAGATTTTAGCTCTGCCATTTATTAACCTACGTGGGAAGCTACTAAAGTTGTCCAAGCCTCAGTTTCTCCATCTATAAAATAAGGATTGTTACAGCACATACCTTTTAGGGTTGTTGCTGGGATCAAATGAGATAATGCATGTGACATGGTTTTACAGTGCTTCTCACATAGTAAAGGCCCACCAACTGTTAGCAATTCACATTATTATTACCATTACTACTACTACTACTACTACTACTACTGCTACTACTACTATCACCACCACTGCTAAGGAATCTAGTCCCTGGTGGCCTTCTTTGGCACAGCTTTTTAGCTTTGTTACTTAGCCAGTAATTCGTCTGGAACCAAAGCCCACAAATATAATCTCTTCCTTGACAAACTAGTGTTTCCTGCAATCACAGCTCTCCCCTCCCATTTCCCTCCATATTTGGTGGACTGCCAAATTACCTATTAATAAGTGTATTCTTAGGTCCTGTTCATGCCTTCAAATAACCGTCTCCATGGGGCCAGTTTGGCAATGAGGCAATCTCTCCAAATCCCCAAGTACATGGGTTAAGTGATATGGGCTTGTCACACCCACATTATGAGGTACATTTGAAGACATAATTAGAAAGAGACAGGTATTTTTAATAAATACCAAAGCACAGAAAGCATCAATTGAGTCTTCAGTGTTTTGTTCTTTGAGTGAGTTGTATGTTTACAAGTTTTCTTTGGCACTAGGTTGCAAGCATTTTAAAACACCTATAAAGGCTAAAGTCCCCATCTTTAAGAGCTCCTAAGAATGGTATATAGCATGTTGTTACAAAGTATTAAAATATGCAAAATTTGAAATTATGACATTTCAGGCACCTCTCTAAAGGATTGTGATTTTTTTCCTCCCCATTTGTGACTCATTTGCAGTATATGGTCTACTCCAGCTAAACTAGTGGGAAATCTGTAGACATTGCCAGCCCATTGCTTTTCCTATTGGGTGAAATGGTGGCCTCTATAGGGTGAAGAAGCGGATTATAGTGATTCCCAGGTTAGACCTGACACCCAAGCCAGAACATGGTGACCACCCTGTAGCTGCTTGGTATTTGGACGGGACAGGCAGTAAAGTCAAACAGACCCAGGTTACTATGACTTGAACTAGTCACTTAACCTCTCTAAGCCTCAACTTCTCCACCTCTCTTACAGGACTGTTACTGTGGGCATTAAATGAGATAATGCATGTAAACCAAGGGCTAATCACAGGCATTTGTTAGCCCCAAATGACTCTCTTCCTTTTGAGGGGTATAGTTGAAGAGAAACTTGAAGAAGAAATCACTGCGCTGGCTGCTTCAATGAGGACATCACCAGAGTCAGAACAGGAACCACTAATCTCAAAGGAGTTGGTTAGGATATCATGTGCCTTGGTGGTGGGATCCCAGAGCTGGAAGCAACAGGCAGGATGCCCCCAAGAAGAAACACCCACAGAAGAACTTATCCATTGTTGGTAGCTGGTAGATGAAAGGGTGGGGAATAAGGCAGTTGGAATAAATCATTCCTTTTTTTATTGGAAACAGTCATTCCTTTTAAGTTGGTGGCACTAGATAATTGATGCCCTGCTGTCTGTGATCTTGGATAACTTGAAGACCAGGGTCCAAAATTATCTGATATCTTTCATTTAGGGACCTTGTGTGACCACTTAACTTCCTTTTCTAACCATTAGCAACTGTGCTACAGCAACATGAGTCTTCCACTAAGTTCCCACTTACACTATTCATTTCACTGGGTTTTCTGTTTCTGAGCTTTTAGTTTTCCCAAGGCTCAAAAACAATTCTCTTTTCCCTAGTTGACACCTTTAGCCTTCCCTGCATTTGCAGAGGAAGGACAACCTTCTACCTTACCATAAGCTACTTTTCTCCCCAAACTTCCAAAGCTCTGACCCAACCCTTCCTCATGATCCAGCTCTTAGAGCCAAGCTATTTCCCTGCTGGTCCTTGTATCCCTTTCCCTGATATCCTGCTAGAGCCCCCCAAACTATGCATATGTTCCAAAAGGCACTTCCAATACAAAACAAACTCAGTGACTGTGGTTATAGGGCACCTTCACTCCCATTAAAGAGTTAGTGAAGATTCCCCACACCACTAAAATAGAGTGACCTGAAGCCCCAGTCCTGGTCCTGCCATTAATTTTCTGTTTGAATCGGGTAAGTACAGTCCCTCTTAGGGCCTTATTTTCATCATCTCTAATGGGGTGAGGAGGAAGATGATTAGTCATTGTTAAGGTCTAGCTCTGAAAATTAAAAGGCAGTTTTGCAGCAAGAGCACAAATTTTGAACTACATAAACCCCATCTTCATATTCCCACCTTCAGCTATCTTGCTAGTCCCTTATAGCAGTGAAATAGCATGTTGAAGTCTGCACAGTTCAAGGCAGCAAACCAGCATGCAAATCTTTGTATAGGTCTGGGAGGACTCAGCTGAGCTCTTCCCCCTTCCTGGCTGCTGCTGGTCCCAGAGCAATTACGAAGAGCCAGGTTACTGTTTTCTGCACTTTGTCAGCCTCAGTCCAAATTACTCACCTCCTCCCCAACCCCCAAGCAATTAGTGGTCCTTACCCTTCCTAGGAAACTCCAACAATAGAAAAAGGAAAGGGAGAGACATAGAGAGATTTGAGAAGACATATGTGTCTGGGTTTTATGGTCCCAGTAGACTAGTTTTAAAGTTACCAACCCTTTATATTTATCTTATCAATGTACTCACACCAGTGCAAAATGATATGTAAATACTGAAAGTCACTGCAATGTTGTTTGAAATAGAATAATATTTTAAACCACTTCCACTAATAGGGGACTGTTTAAGTAAATCACATTACATCCATACAGTGGAATGCTATGCAGTTGTAAAAGGAAATGAGGTAGCTCAGTATGTACCAATATTAAAAGGACTCCATGATGAATTAGGCATAGAAAGTGAGAAACAAAACACTTTGCATACATGAAGGCAAAATAATATGTGTATGTATGTTTGTACATGTGTATAAAATATCTTTTGAATGATGTGTGAGGAACTGGTTAAAGTTTTTGCCTATTCAGAAAACAAATGTAGGGAAGAGGAGGAGTCAAGATGGCGGAGAAGTAGCAAGCTGAGACTGCTTCAGCTAGCCAGAGATCAGCTAGATAGCTTATCTAAAGATTGCAAACACCTGAAAATCCATCGGCAGATCGAAGAGAAGAAGAACAGCAATTCTGGAAACAGAAAATCAGCCACTATCT
>NW_026740481.1:0-8286 GCF_022355385.1 Mustela nigripes | reverse complement strand
AGAAGATATTTGCAAAGGACAGTACAGACAAAAGGTTGATATCCAGGATATATAATGAACTCAACACACACAAAACAGGCAAACATAATTCATATCTCTTTGGTGATATTCTCATTTTATATTTACCTGATATTTGAAACAAAATTCCTTTTGTTATTTGTCTGTGTTTTTATTTACTCATTTGATCATATTCAAGTTATTATTTTTTTGATCTAGCAATTCTCATCTTTGTGACTCAACTTTCCTAAAGGACAGTTTCTATCAATATATGTTGTTTCAATATAAGGACTAGGTTTTCCTACTTCTTTGTGATCCTTGTGATTTTGTTCTTGTTGTTGTTATTGGCCAAAAATAGGCATTAAAAATAAAATAATTGCCTTCTCTCCCATTTTTTGCAGACTTATGTCCATTATTGTAGTGCCATGCAAGTAGTTTTACTGCCTTCAAACTCCTCTGTGCTCTACCAATTTATTTCTCCCCAAAACATTATGCTGACAGCTACTAAACTTCCAGTGTCTTCATACTTAGGCTGATTCCAGAATATATTGTAGTTGGAATTAGACAGTATATGGTGTTTTCAGATTGGCTTTCTTCACTTGAAAATATGCATATGAAGTTTCCTCCATGCCTTACCATGGACTGATGAGCTAATGTCTTGTTAGCTTCCAAGATTTTGCAATTATAAATAAATCTATGATAAACATCTATGTAATGATTTTTAAAAGTATTTTATTTATTTGTCAGAGAGGGAGAGCACAAGCAGGGAGAGTAGCAGGTGGAGGGAGAAGCAGATTCTCCAATGTGCAATAAGCCAAATGCTGGACTGGATTCTAGGATTCTGGGATCATTACTGGATCCAAAGTCAGATACCCAACATCTGAGCCACCCAGGCATCATAAAGTGTAGTTTTTATGTGGATATGCTTTCATGTGTTGTGGACTACTGGATTGGGATGGTTAAGATAAGTTTATTTTATTAAGAAACTGTCAAACTATCTTCCAAAGTGGTTGTGTCATTTTGCAATCCTGCCAGTAAAAAATGATGACTTTTGTTGTGCCACATCATCATAAGCATTTAGTCTTATTGTTGCCTGGACTTTGACCATTCAATAAATATGTAGTAATATCTTATTCATGTTTTAATTTGCATATAACTAATGACATGCAATGTGAAACATTGTCTGCTATGCTTATTTGCCATCTACCTTCTTTAGTGATGGGTCTTTGGGATTCCTCTGTTTTCTCTTCTTTGTTTTTTAAATTTATTTTTAAATTATTTTCAGCATAACAGTATTAACTGTTTTTGTACCACACCCAGTGCTCCAAAAATCCGTGCCCTCCCTAATACACACCACCTGATTCCCCAAATTTCCCAACCCCACACCATTTAAAACCCCTTAGATTGTTTTTCAGAGTCCGTAGTCTCTCATGGTTCACCTCCCCTTCCAATTTCCCCCAACTCCCTTCTCCTAATTCCCCATGTCCACCACGCTATTTGTTAGGCTCCACAAATAAGTGAAACCATGTGATAACTTATTCTCTATCCTTGACTTATTTCACTCAGCATAATATCCTCCAGTCCCATGATGTTGCTACAAAAGTTGGGTATTCGTCCTTTCTGATGGAGGCATAATATTCCATATTGTATATGGACCACATCTTCCTTATCCATTCGTCCATTGAATTGCATCTTGGTTCTTCCCACAGTTTGGCGACCGTGGCCATTACTGCTATAAACATTGGGGTACAGATGGCCCTTCTTTTCACTACATTTGTATCTTTGGAGTAAATACCCAGTAGTACACTTGTGGGGTCATAGGGAAGCTCTCTTTTTAATTTCTTGAGGTATCTCCACATTGTTCTCCAAAGAGGCTACACCAACTTGCATTCCCACCAACAGTGTTAGAGGGCTCCCCTTTCTCCGCATCCACTACAGCACATGTTGTTTCCTGTCTTGCTAATTTTGGCCATTCTAACTGGTGTAAGGTGATATCTCAATGTGGTTTTAATTTGAATCTCCCTGATGAACATTTTTTCATGTGTCTGATAGCCATTTGTATGTCTTCACTGGAGAAGTGTCTGTAAATACCTTCTGCCCATTTTTTGATATGATTATCTGTTTTATGAGTGTTGAGTTTCAGGAGTTCTTTATAGATCCTGGATATCAACCTTTTGTCTGTACTGTCATTTGCAAATATCTTCTCCGATTCCGTGGGTTGCCTCTTGGTTTTCTTGACTGTTTCCTTTGCTGTGCAGATGTTCATTTTAATGAAGTCCCAAAAGTTTATTTTCTCTTTTGTTTCCTTTGCCTTTGGAGACATATCTTGAAAGAAGTTGCTGTGGCTGATATGGAAGAGATTACTGCCTATGTTCTCCTCTAGGATTCTGATGGTCTACTGTCTCACATTGAGGTCTTTTATCCATTTTGAGTTTATCTTTGTGGACGGTGTAAGAGAATGGTCGAGTTTCATTCTTCTACATATAGTTGCCCAGTTTTCCTGGTACCATTTATTGAAGAGACTGTCTTTTTTCCACTGTACATTTTTTTTCTGTTTTGTCTAAGATTAATTGACCATAGAGTTGAGGGTCCATATCTGGGCTCTCTACTCTGTTCCACTGGTCTATGCCAGTGCTATGTTGTCTTAGAGATCACAGCTTTGTAGTAAAGCTTGAAATCAGGTAACATGATGCCCCCAGTTTTATTTTTATTTTTCAACATTTCCTTAGCAATTCGGGGCCTCTTCTGATTCCATACAAATTTTTTGATTATTTGCTCCAGCTCTTTGGAAAATACTGGTGGAATGTTTATCGGAATGGCATTAAAAGCATAAATTGCTCTAGGCAGTATAGACATTTTAACAATGTTTATTCTTCTGATCCAAGAGCATGGAATGGTCTTCCATCTTTTTGTGTCTTCTTCAATTTCTTTCATGAGTGTTCTGTAGTTCCTCAAGTACAGATCCTTTACCTCTTTAGTTAGGTTTATTCCCAGGTATATTATGGTTCTTGGTGCTACAGTAAATGGAATCAATTATTTAATTTTCCTTTATGTATTTTCATTGTTAGTGTATAAGAAAGCCACTGATTTCTGTACATTGACTTTGTATCCTGCCACATTACTTAATTACTGGATGAGTTCTAGTGGTTTGGGGGTGGAGTGTTTTGGGTTTTCCATATACAGAATCATGTGATCTGCGAAGAGAGAGAGTTTTACTTCTTCATTACCAACTTGGATACTTTTTATTTCTCTTTGTTGTCTGATTGCTGTTGCTAGGACTTCTAAGAGTATGTTGAACAAGAATGGTGGGAGTGGGCATCCTTGTAGTGTTCCTGATCTCAAAGGGAAGGCTGCAAGCTTTTTCCAATTGAGGATGATATTTTCTGTGGGTCTTTCATAGATAGATTTGATGAAGTTCAGGAATGTTCCCTCTATCCTTATACTTTGAAGCTTTTTAATCAGGAACGGATGCTGGATTTTGTCAAATGCTTTTTCTGCATTGATTGAGAGGACCATGTGGTTCTTCTCTCTTTTCTTATTGATTTGTTCTATCACATTGATTGAATTGAAAATGTTGAACCATCTTTGTAGCCCAGGATGTCTGGTCATGGTGGATAATCCTTTTAATGTGCTGTTGTATCCTGTTGCTAGGATCTTGTTGAGAATCTTAGCATCCATATTCATAAGTGATATTAATATCCATATTCAGTATCAGTGATACTGAAATTCTACTTAATGGTAGGGTCTTTGCCTGGTTTGGGGATCAGGGTAATGCTGATTCATAGAAAGAGTCTGGATATTTTCCTTCTGCTTCAATTTTTTGAAACAGCTTCAGGAGAATAGGTGTTATTTCTTCTTTGAAAGTTTAGTGGAATTCCCCGGGGAATCTGTCAGGTCCTGGGCTCTTGTTTTTTGGGAGGTTTTTGATCACTGCTTCCATCTTGTTACTAGATATCAGTCTATTCAGGTTGTCAATTTCTTCCTGCTTCAATTTAGGGAGTTTATAGTTTTCCAGGAATGCATTCATTTCATCTAGGTTGCTTAGCTTTTGGCATATAACTGTTGATAATAACTTCTGATGGTTGTTTCTAATTCCTTGGTGTTCATTGTGATCTCTCCCATTTCATTCATAATTTTATGAATTTGGGCTTTCTCTCTTTTCTCTTGGATTATTGTGGCCTATGGTTTATCGATCTTATTGATTCTTTCAAAAAACCAGCTTCTAGTTTCATTGATACATTCTACTGTATCTCTGATTTCTAACTCATTGATCTCTGTTCTAATCTTGATGATATCCCTTCCTATGTTTGGAGTTGGTTTGGTTTGTTGTTGATTATCTAGTTCCTTAAGGTGTTGAGATAGCTGGTGTGTTTTGGAGTTTTCAATTTTTTTGAGGGATGCTTGGATGGCTACGTATTTCCCCCTTAGGACCGCGTTGGCTGTATCCCATAGGATTTGGACCAAAGTGTCTTCATTCTCATTGGTTTCCATGAATTGTTTCACTTCTTCTTTGATCTCCTGGTTGATCCAAGCATTCTTAAGCAAGGTGGCCTTTAGCTTCCAAGTGTTTGAGTTCCTTCTGAACTTTTCCTTGTGGTTGAGCTCCAGTTTCAAGGCATTGTGATCTGAGAACGTGCAGGGAATAATCTCAGTCTTTTGGTATCGGTTGAGTCCTGATTTGTGACCCAGTATGTGGTCTATTCTTGAGAAGGTTCCATGTGCACTGAGAAGAATGAGTATTCTGTTGTTTTAGGGTTGAATGTTCTGTATATATCTATGAGGTCCATCTGGTCCAATGTGTCATTAAATGCTCTTGTTTCTTTATTGATTTTCTGCTTCAATGATCTGTCTATTTCTGAAAGAGGCATGTTAAGATCTCCTACTATTAATGTATTCATATCAATATGACTCTTTACCTTGTTTAACAGTTTTCTTATGTAATTGGTTGCTCCCATATTGGAGGAATAGATATTTACAATTGTTATATCATCTTAATTGATAGTCCCTTTAAAAATGATTTAGTGTCCTTCTGTATCTCTGACTACAGTCTTTAGTTTAAAATTTAATTTATCTGATATGAGAATCACTACCCCAGCCTTCTTTTGAGGCATATTGGCATAATAGATGTTTCTCCATCCCTCCCCTTTCAGTCTGGGTGTATCTTTAATTTAAAAATGGTTCTCTTGTAGACAGCATATGAATGGGTCCTGTAGTTTTATCCAATCTGCAGCCCTGTGCTGTTTTATGGGTGCATTTATGCCATTCACATTGAGAGTGATTATTGATAGATATGTTCTTATTGACATCATGTTACCTTTGAAGTCTTTCTTTCTGTAGATTATCTCTGTATCTCTTTCTCTCAGTAGATTATCTCTGTATTTCTGTTTAATGCTATTCTAGGATTTTTACTCTTTTGTAGAACCCCCATTAATATTTCCTGCTGTTGGCTTGGTGGTTGCATAATCCTTTAAGCTTTGCTGTCTTGGAAACTCTTTATCTCTCCATACATTTTGAATGTCAGTCTTGCTGGATAAAGTATTCTTGGCTGCATGTTCTTCTCATTTAGTGTCCTGAATATATCTTGCTAGCCCTTTCTTGCTTTCCAGGTCTCTGTGGACAGGTGTGACATTATTCTGATGGGCTATCTTCTGTAAGTAAGGAGCCTCATTGTCCTACCAGTTTTCAAGAGATTATACCTACAATTATGATTCCTCAATTTGACTATCAGGTGCCTTGATGTCTTTCTGGAATATATAATCTTGGGTGGAAACTGTTCAGCCTCTAGTACATGAACACTGGTTCCATTCACGAACTGGGAAAATTTTCATGAAGAACTTGTTTTACTCTATCTTCTAGACTTCTTTCTTTCTTCACCCCTTCAGGATTTCCAATAATTCTGACATTGGAACCTTTCATGGCATCATTTATTGCCTGGATTCTGTTTTCATGCTTTCTAAGCTGGTTTTTTTCCAGGCTTCCTCTTGATCCTTTCTCTCTATCTGTTTATCCTCCAGATCATTAATTCTATCATCTGTCTCAGTTACCCTAGCTTTGAGATAATTTAGATTAGATTGGAACTCATTGAAAGAATTGTGTACCTCATCTGTCATAGCTTTTAGTTCTGTCCTAACATTGTCAACATCCTGTCTGGTCGCTTTCTGCTCAGCCTTAATCAGTTCTCTTTGGTCATCAAATGGCTTTCTCCAACCTAGCTATTGCCTGGGTAATTGTTAGCCTGAATTATTTTTCTGACATATTGTTTATGTTGATAGTCATTAGCTCTGTTGCAGAGGGTCCATCCTCTGTATTTTTCTTCTGTTGGGCATTCATTCTTCTAGTAATTTTGTTGAGAGATGACTGAACAGATGTAGCTGAATGTATCGACCATAGTGCAGTCAGGGTGCACCCTGGAACACTTCTGAGCAATCAAGATTTCCCACCCAAATGAGAGAAAAAAGGAAAGAAAAAGAAAAAAAAAGAAAGAGAAAAAGAGACAGGAAAGAAAGTGAAGATGAAAGAGAAGGTTCAGCCCAAATGGGCCCAAGGTAAGATTTATGAGGTATACAAACTAAACCAGACAAACAAAAATACTGATAAATGTATATAACAAGAGAAAAAATGCATATGTATAAGCAAACAAAGGAAGAACCTCATTGAAAAGAACCCCACGTGTAAGATTTATATAGTATCAGGACAAACACAAAAACAGAGAAACAGTGGTCGAAGAAAAAGATGGGAGAGTAGTTATAAATTCTCAGTGTGTGCTAGAAAGTTTGTTTTGATCCTTCCTGGATGTATCTTGATATCTTTGTTGAAGGACTCAACATTCCTAGGATAAAGGGGGATTAAAAATTGGTTTACCTATAGGGTTAGTATTGTTTGGGGAAAGGGGATTACGTTGAAGTTTAACTCTATATGAATATTAGAAAATAAAAATAAAAAGGAATAAACTAAACTAAACTAAAATTTTTTAAAAAATTTAAAAAATATAGAAATGCAAAAGAGAAACACAGAAACAAAAGAGAAGGTTATTATGGAATTTGATGTATTAGACAGCTCAATGTGATGGTAAATAGGATTAAAAAAATTATCTATATAAAAAATGAGCCAGAATAGTGGGAACAATTAAAAATAAAAGTTGTCCTATGAAGTAGTGATGGTGGTTCTATTGTAGTCTTTTTTATTTTTTCTTTCCTGGTTGGTTTTTGGGGGATGCACCTTCCACGTGGGTTTTCAGTCAATGATGTTCCCTGAGTTAAGTCCTCCAGTCCCCCTCAAGGGGGTGGGCTCTGAGGAACCGTTTTTTGTTTGTTTGTTTGTTTGTTTGTTTGTTTCTCAATGATTTTTATTTATTTATTTGACAGAGAGAGATCACAGGTAGGAAGAGAGGCAGGCAGAGAGAGAGAGAAGGAAGCAAGCTCCCCGCCGAGCAGAGAGCCCGATGTGGGGCTCAATCCCAGGACCCTGAGATCATGACCTGAGCCGAAGGCAGCGGCTCAACCCACTGAGCCACCCAGGCGCCCCATCCTTGACAACTTTTGATGGTTTTTGTAGGTTTAGAGGAAAGCAAACTGCACCCTGACCTCCATCTCAGAGAGAAGCCTCAGTCTGTTCTTCTGTGGGTGTTGCAGAGCCCATATATATTTCCCAATGGCTGCTGGCAGAGCAGTTTCCTAGTCACGGTCACTGAGTATGCAGAATCTTCTGCTTGTACCCAAAACCATGGCAGCGCCAGCTGTCTGGGAGTTCCAGACCACCAGAGCGGTTCCAAGCAGTGATCACACACTGAAATTTTCCCGCAGGCGCGGGCTGGGAGTGCCTGGTCTTTCTAGGTCTAAGAGCAACCGGCTTGCATGTACCTCTTTCAGGGGAGGCTGTGGGTCACACAATGGTTTCAGGCTCTGAGAACGGGGTGAAGGTCCAAAAGCATCAGGCTGGGCCTTCATGTACCCCTTTCAGGGGAGAGTTTGGGGCACGTGTCTTAGACTCTGAAACAATGGTATGTATCAAAGAATGCCGGCTGGACCTTTGTACCTCTCTCAGAGAAGGAAGAGGGGCACGAGCATCTCAGGCTCTGTAGCAGGGCTCGTGTGTTCTGCCATCCGGCGTGGCTCCCATCCCCTCACAGGAGCCAGAACCCATGCAATCTCAGGTGCACTGGTGGCTCAGGGACCAAGTTCTGGTTTCTCCGCCGCACTCTCTCTGGCTCAGTGCCACAGGAGGCTGTCCTGGGACCAGGGACTTAAGCCCCTGTCCCTAGCCACCATGATTCCCAGAATTCCCCCCCCC